>NC_048222.1:95353174-95653174 GCF_002007445.2 Ailuropoda melanoleuca | reverse complement strand
TATATAATTGGCTTCTTTTTTATTGAAGTATAATTGATATACGATATATTAATTTCAGGTGTACAGCGAAGTGATTTTTACATTTGTATGTGTTGTGACATGATCATCTCTCTAAAGCTAGATACCACATGTCACCATACAAAGTTAATACAATGTTATTAATTATATTCCCCCTACTGTCCATTACATCCCCAGGACTTATTTATTTTATAACTCGAAATTTGTATTTTTTGATCCCCTTCACCCATTTTGAACCACAACCCCCATCCCACTAGCAACTACCAATCTGTTCTCTGTAGTTATGAGCCTGGGTTTTGTTTTGTTTTGTTTTGTTTTAGATCCCACATATAGCTGAAATGATACAATATTTGCCTTTCTTTTTTGACTTATCTCATATAACATAATACCCTGAAGGTCCATCCACATTGTTGCAAATGCCAACATTACATTCTTTTTTATGCCTGAGCGGTATTCCATTATGTGTGTATATATATCACATCTTCTTTATCTGTCTATCCATCATGAACGTTTAGGTTGTTTCCATATCTTGGCTATCATAAATGATGCTTCAGTGAATATAGAGTACACATATCTTTTCAAATTAGTGTTTTCATTTTTTTTGCATAGATACCCAAATGTAGAATTGCTGTATTTTTTGGTAGTTTTATTTTTTTTTTCATTTTTTGAGGAATTGTAATACTGTTATCCATGGTGGCTGCACACATATTGTGGTTTTAGTTAATTTTACTACTTTTTTATTAAAGTATAATTAACATATAATGCTATATTATTTACAAGTGTACAGCAAATTGATTCAACTATTCTGTACATTACTCAGTGCTCACCACAATAACTGTAGTCACCATCTGTCACCATACAACATTATTACAATATTATTGACTATGTTCCCTAATTTGCTACTTTTATCTTTTAACCTTCATATTAGTTTATATTTATCACCTTTATATGTTTACTTTTCCAAGTGAGATTTTCACATTCATATATTTTCTTGTTTTTAAATAGTGCCATTTCTTTTCAGCTTGAACAAATCCCTTTAACATTTCTTGTAAGGCCAGATTAGTGGTGATGATTGGCCTTTTGCTTATTTGGAAAGCTCTTCTTTTCTCCTTCAGTTGTGACCAGTTAGGGTATTCTTGGTGGGCAGTTTTTTCCCTCTGATCACTTTAAATGCATCATGCCACTCCCTTCTGGCCTGCAAACTTATTGCTGAAAAATCTGTTGAAATGCTTATGGAACTTTTCTTGAACATGACAAGTTACTTTTCTCTTGCTGCTTTTAAGATTCTCTCTTTATTTTTAACTTTTCATGTTTTAATTATATTGTATCTTTGTGTGACTCTCTTTGAGTTCATTTTATTTGTGACTCTCCATGCATTCTGAACTTGGACACCTGTTCCTTCCCCACCTTAGGAAAGTCCTCAGCCATTATTTCTTCAAATAAGTGGTCTGTACCTTTCTCTCTTCTCCTCCTGGGACCCCTATAAATACAAAAGTTATTCTGCTTGATTATTTCTCAGGTCTCTTAAATTATCTTCACCTTTGTTTGTTTGTTTTTTTTTTTTCCTTTTCTTTTTGGTGTTCTGGGTGAGTTCCAAAATCCTTTGTTTTCCAGCTCATTGATCCATTCTTCTTTTTATCCAGTCTGCTGTTGAACCCCTCCAGTGTATTTTTCAGTGCAGCTCTTGTATTCTTTGGTGGTACTTTCTTATATTTTCTAACTCACTGTTGAAGTTTTCATTGTATTCATTCATTCTTTTCCTGAGTTTGGTGAGCATCTTTATAACCTTGACTTTAAATTTTTAATCAGGTAGATTGCTCGCCTCCATATCATTAAGGTCTTTTTTTCTGAGATTTTGTCTTATTCTCTCATTTGGAACATATTTTTCTCTTTCCTCATTTTGCTTGACTTTTTGTGTTGTTTATATGTATTATGCAAAACAGCTACCTCCTTGAATCCTGAAGGAGTGGCTTTATTTTGGTGATGAAATTCTCATTCACCCTTGTCCTGGTTCACTGTTTCTGCTCAAACCTTTGTGTTTGTCTAAACAACCTGATTTATTTTTGATATGTCTTCATTGTTGCGGGTATGCCAAGACTTGTCAGTATTCCAAGGCGAAGAATCTCATTTTGTATCGTTTCAGGCTGATTAAAGTCAGACCCTCAGGCAACAACTTTTAGAGCATTCAAATATTTACAATCCTATGAGGCCACAATTGTAAACCCTGCTAGCCTCCAAATCTCTCAATCTGGAGATACCTCCTGGGCAAAAACCAGGACTCCAGATAAGCCCATTTCTGAGAGTATTATCAAGTTGTACCAAGGCCAAGGGGGTGCACAAGAATGGTGTTTCCCTTCTTAACATTCCCTGGGAACACTTCGATAGCCTATAGATGTGTGAGAAACTTGGAGCCTATTTCTCAAGCTGAAGCTCCAGGATAAGTAAACAGGCCTTGTTCCCAGGAACACTGGAGGTGTGTTTCAGTCTCTGAGCAGTGCCCCGAGGGTATGATCTGCCAACTGTCCTGACCCTTATAGTACTTTGAAGCTCAGGGGAGCCAGCCCCTTTGGCTACCAAGGCCAGGCAAACAAGGGGTGTTCCCTCTTGTTTTTTATACCCACTGGCTTTAATAGGGCACCTGGGAAAAAGTGGCTGAAGACTTTCCTAAGCTGGGGAAGGAACAGGTGTCCAAGTTCAGAATGCATGGAGAGTCACAAATAAAATAAACTCAAAGAGAGTCACGAGAAGATACATTATAATTTAAATGTGAAAAGTTAAATAAGTAACACACACTAGCATCAGAAAGACAGCAAGAAAATGTCTTGAGGGGACGCCTGGGTGGCTCAGTCCTTAACTGTCTGCCTTCTGCTCAGGGCATGATCCCAGGTGTCTGGGATCGAGCCCCTCATTGGGCTCCCTGCTTCTTCCTCTCCCACTCCCCCTGCTTGTGTTCCTTCTCTCACTGGCTATCTCTCTGTGTGTCACATAAATAAATACAATATTTAAAAAAAAGAAAATGTCTTGACTGTGCACTAGTTGGCTTCAGTGATGCTATACGTAATTAGCTTCTTTTTTCTTAACACTTCTTTTGTGAATGAAAAGAACATAATCGAATTAGATTGTTACATTTGGAACGCTGATTTTGATGTTTCCTAATGCATCTTGCTTACAACAAAATATTTCTTGTAAAGATCTAGAGTTCTTATCTCAACCCTGTTTGTAATACACCTGAGGCACTTGACATACATCTGTGATCAAGATCAAACATCTTTATCCTCAATCTTATACTCTAGAGACCATACTTCATAATATCCTATGGGTTCAAATCCAGGTGTTTGCATTTCAAACACTATCATACTCTTTTGACCCTCTTTCACTTTTAAAAGTTTCATTTCACAAGACTTGTATTAAAACTTTTTCTCAAATTCTCTGTTTAAACCTTTCCAATGTTCCCCAAAATGTGTCCTCAAATTTATGAATTTTAATCTTTAATATTTATCCTTTACGTTAAGATGTTTCTCTAAAAGTTCCATATGGTTTATTTAAAGCTTTTTTCTTTCTTTTGATGAATTATAAATTCTTTTCTCTCAAATGAGTTGATATACGTAAAATCACTTCAAAAGTAAGTTCACTTTTTTAATATTCATTCCCTCTTTTTCAGTTCAATCATCATTTCCTTTTACTTTGTTTCATCACCACTTTTAAAAACTCTGACTACAATACAAATTGTAAACTTTTGTTAATATAATTTACTCCTTTCATTTCCATCATTATTTTGTACATATTTCTTTTAGTTTCCTTTTTTTTTTTTTTTTTGCTTTTACATATTGTCACTCTATTAGTGAGACTGAATCTAAAAGGTTTTAGCCACCTGAGTAAGTTTGTTCTTCTGTGCACTCAAGTCCCTGCCTGAGAGTGAATTAGGCACTTTGAGAGGACCATTAGCACCTGCTGTGCATGTATAATGCTCAAAACAACACCCAAGTGGCTCAAAGAATTTATGTACCTGATGCCAAGGATTCTTACAGAGCTTGACTCAGGTACTAGGGAGAAAGGAATAACAGGATCCTGGGAGATTATCTGATCTAGCTCCTTGCCTTCAAGCAGGCACATGTGGAAGCTATTCAGAAAAGATTTTTTTCTAATTATCGTTCTGGATATCTCATGTTCATTTTTTTCTTCTCAAAGTTGCACAAAGCACTTATCACAATGCCATGCACTTGGTGCTTTCTGACACTTCCCGGATTGGATGGTTGTCTTGCATCATTTTTGCTGTTATCTGTAGGTATCCACCTAGGAAGACTTACTATATTTCACTACTCACTGTTTTAAATTGAAATAAGACTAGCATTCTGTGGGTTTAAATTTAAATATCAAAGATAAACTTAAATAGGTAATGTAAAAGTAGAAACAAATTCTTTATTATGAGATTCCAGCTGGTTCTACTAGAGTCTCGATACTTTGGACACTTAACATTTTCTTCCCTTGTTAAGTATTAAAAATAATATGCATTAACTACCTCATTGAATTGTTGTAAGGATTAAATAAACTCGTGCATTTGACAGTGCCAAGAAATCTACAGGGTACTATTCAATTATAAGGGCTTTAATCACTATCCCTTCTATGTCCTTGGCAGAATTTGTTTACATGGCTATTATTGCACTCAGGATATTGTTTCTTAGTATTAAACGTGTCTCTTCTGTTTCCCAACACCAAGGTTGTCAACTACTAGAAAGCAGAGGCTCTGATTTGTTGCTATGCTCCCTGAAGGTATACAAGTACAGTGTTGTGGATGTAAAAGCCAATAAATAAATGTGGAATAAATGAGTAAATAAAATGTGTAGATTTCATTACTGATTATTTGCAAAGCTAATGCGTTACTGTACTAAGTTGGAAACAGAAAACAAAGGCATAATGAAAATAGTTCAAGTATTGCTAGGTTTCAATGGTAAAAAACACGTGATGTAAATCCATACAAGAAATATTGCCAACGCAAATTTAAAAAAGAACATCCATGCTTTAAAACTATTGGAAAGGGATAACTCATTGCAAAAACAAACAAACAAAAAGTCTGTATTACCATTTGTGATTATGTCTACTTATCATACCAAAGTCCAACGTACTTTACTCAAGAGTGATGGGCACCAGAGGTCAAATACTAGGTCAGTCATATACTTGCTATGTGGTCTTGGCAAACTGGGAATTTTATGATTCATCCAGGATAGGGATGTCTATTACTTAATCTTAAAGAATTATGAAGTGTTGCCCTGTTTTATGACCATCTCAATCCATTATTTCAAAGTTTTATCAGGCCTGCTTGAAACATTATTCAAAGCAGTAATTTAGGAAATCAGGGGCAGAAAATTCAACAAAAGCAACTATATTGAGTCTGGCGTAGCTAAAAGAAATCTAAGAACACCGAGTATTACTTAAAATATTTGAATAAACTGATTTTCTCACCCTTCCTGAGAAAAGTATTTGTCAATATTACTTTAATATTAATAAAAGAAAAAAAAAGCTTGAGGTATGGTAATATTTAAATGCTGACAAAATTCTGATATATATCAGGGGGGAAAAACTATGAAGAAGGATAAACATAGTCTACTTACAAAGAAGTGAGATTTCAACCTGATTTAAAATGCTTAGAAGTTTGCTGACATTTGTAAATGGGATTTTAAAATATTTAATTCAGAACAATTTGCTTCTCATTTGTTAAATCTATATTAAAATTCCGAAAGAGGACACTATAATCAATGATATTATTGTTAAGAACACATAAGAAAAATTTACTAAGAATATCTCCCCCCACTACCAAAAAAGAATATCTTTCCCTTCTCCACCTTTTATAATTAATTTTTTCAACTTACCAAAAGAAGAAAAAAAAAATGCTGAGGAGTTTTTCAATTCCCAATCACATACTTGTCTAATTGTCCTGAAATTCTGGGGGCTGGGGATCCCAGTGGACTAGAAGAGTGCTAATGTTAAAGAAAAGAAAATGTAAAGGAAAAGATTGCTCATGTATGTAGGGGCTACCAATTTACAGTAATTGTTCACAGCATCTTTTACTCAATCTGATGTTGTATCAGTTGTCATAAAATCGGCTGAAGTTTGCACAATTTTCCCTTTCCTTTAGATATTTTAAAATGGCTAACTTTATGACATTTTTATCAACATACTTCGGTTAGAAAATATTTGCAAAGACTTATTAATATTGTTTTTTTTTTTTTATCGACAAAAATTTTGTATGTACATCAATGGTGGCTTTTGCTATTATGAAATTCTGATTCTTTGGTTCGGGAGATGGGAAGACCAAATGCCATTTATGGGAAAAACTTTTGCCTTACTTTACCCAAAGTAAGGAATGAAATAAATGCATGTACCAAATGAAATAAATATTCAAAAGACTGATATCTAAAAACATGTGAGAGAAGTAGTAACAAGCAGAGTTTTATGTATAAGGAGGGAAATAAATGGGAGAAGATTAAGAAGGGGAAGAATATTCCAGCTAAAGAGGGCAGTCTACTCTCACTTTACAATTTATAGTTAAATGACTTCACCAAGGAGACAAACATATGAAAACCTGTTTCACAATACCCAAGACAAGGTTTGTTTCACTGTTTGACCTTCATGGTTAAAAAGACTGAATCTTTTGTGAGTCACAACATGATGCAACATGATGCAGTTGTTAAGAGTATGACCTGTGAAGCCAGACTCCCTGAGTTCAAATCCCATCTCTGATACTTACAAACAGTGTGATTTGGGACAACTTACCTTCTCTGTGTCTTTGTTTCTTTATCTGTAAAAGGGTCCTAACAATAGCACTTTTTTAAGAGTTTTTGTGAGTACCTTATTTAATTTATGAACACTGCACAGAACAGTATTTAACACATAATAAATGTGTTTCCTGTGGCTGTTTTAGTAAACAACCACAGATTTGGTAGTTTAAAACAGCAATTTAGGGGCACCTGGGTGGCACAGCAGTTAAGCGTCTGCCTTCGGCTCAGGGAGTGATCCTGGCGTTATGGGATCAAGCCCCACATTAGGCTCCTCCGCTATGAGACTGCTTCTTCCTCTCCCACTCCACCTGCTTGTGTTCCCTCTCTCGCTGGCTGTCCCTATCTCTGTCGAATAAATAAATAAAATCTTAAAAATAAATAAATAAATAAATAAAATCTTAAAAAAAAATAAACAACAATTTATTCTCTCAGTTCAGAAAACTGAAAGTCTTTAATCTGGTAGGGTCCATATTCTGTCTGGGAGCTCTAAGGAACAACATTTCTTGTCTCTTCTGTCTTCTAGTACTGCCCTAGCATTCCTGAGCTTGTGGGCATATCCCTTCAACCTCTGCCTTTATCCTCACATCACCTCCTTTGTATTCTGTGTGAAACCTTCTGCTTCTATTCTTTAAGAACATTGTGATGACATTTAGGGCCTACCCAGACAGTCCAGAGTAATTTCCTCATCTCAATATTCTTAAGTTATTTGTATCTTCAAGGACACTTTTCCAAGTCAGTTAATGTTTATAAATTCCAGGGATTAGGATTTGAGATGTTTAGGTGACCAAATTCAACTTAATATATAAGGGCTTTAAAATGTTACTATTTTTAGAATTTGGGGGCTTTTGAATGCCCTTGTTTTATAACTAAGTTTAGCAGAGACATTTGTCAAAATAGTAGGTCATTAAGCACTAGACTGAAGGAGAGGGAAAGATCTTGAGCAAAGTAGGATAAGCTCAAAGGGCAGTCTCAGGGTTACCAACAATTCTTGATGATGAAGGAAGAAAGGACGAGACATATTAAAAAAAAAAAGTAAAACTATAAAAAAAATCTGTGCAAACCAACAATAAAACAAAAACACTAAATAGATTTATTGGAATATGCTTCTCTAATTAACATATCAATGATTTAGTAATATATCTAAATTGTGAACCACAGTGAAATAAATAGAATTCCTTTTCTTGAAATTTCTACTATATTTGATAATATGAGTAAAAACACTTGCTGATAAAAAAAAAAAAAAAAAACAACTAGTTTTATGCAGTTGTCCAGTACCATTCTAGGGGCACCTGGGTGGCTTGGTTAAGCATCTGCCTTCAGCTCAGGTCATGATCTTGGGGTCCTGGAATCAAGCCCCAGGGCTCTTTGCTCAGTGGGGAGTCTGCTTCTCACTCTCACTCTGCCCCTTTCACCACTCTCTCCCCTTCTCCCCATTGTACTCTCAGCTCTCTCTCTCAAATAAATAAATAAATAAAATCTTATAAAAAAGAAAAAAGAATCCTATTAGTCTCATCGAAATGAGAAAAACCAAACTAAAATCTCACCTTGAGTTTCTACTTTCCTTAGGCCTTTTCTAATTCCCTTCCCATATAAGTCAGGTCCCTGACAGAAACAGATAGTCTCCTTATAATTAGAGGAAAGTTTGCACATTAAAAGGTGTGAGAAGGGTTTAGAAATAGCAAGAAAGGATGGTGCCCTACTCCAAATAGAGTAGCATCAGGGAGACCACACTGGGCATGAGTGGCAAGGTCAGGGAGCAGTGACTAGAAACAGAGAGCTGAATGGAGAAGGCTTTCTGACCCAAGTCATGTCCTTCAACAGTAATGCAACCATACCATGGTGATGCGGTAGGGAGGGAGCCAGGAAAATACGTATCCTGAGGTTTTTTTGTTTGTTTGTTTGTTTGTTTGACTTTGAATTCCTTTTATTCTTTTTTTATTATTTAAATGCAATTTAGTTAACCTATACGGTATTATTTGTTTCATTTTTATATTTCCTGTCTTCAGTATGTTAGTGAATATTAGTGAATACCAGAGGACTAGGGAGTCCAGTAATTGTGTGCATCTGGGTCTTTTTCCCAGAGCACAGACATGAGGGAGGATAAAGGATGATGGGGGCAAAGAAGGTATCCCCAACACTTACTTGGAAACTGGATTCCTCCTGTGCTCTTTTATATATTATTGCATGCACTTTTTCTATGTAAAAAAACACCTTTGTACTGGCACAAAAACAGACACATAGACCAATGGAACAGAATAGAGAACCCAGAAATGGGCCCTCGGCTCTTTGGGCAACTAATCTGATAAAGCAGGAAAAAACATCCAGTGGAAAAAAAGACAGTCTCTTCAATAAATGGTGCTGGGAAAATTGGACAGCTACATGCAAAAGAATGAAACTTGACCACTCTCTCACACCATACACAAAGATAAACTCCAAATGGATGAAAGACCTCGATGTGAGACAGGAATCCATCAAAATCCTAGCGGAGAACAGAGGCAGCAACCTCTACGACATCGGCCATGGCAACCTTTTTCATGACATATCTCCAAAGGCAAGAGAAACAAAAGATAAAATGAACTTGTGGGACTTCATCAAGATAAAAAAGCTTCTGCACAGCCAAGGAAACAGTCAAAAAAACTAAGAGGCAGCCCACGGAATGGGAGAATATATTTGCACATGACACTACAGATAAAAGACTGGTATCCAAGATCTACAAAGAACTTCTCAAACTCAATACACAAGAAACAAATAAACAAATCATAAAATGGGCAGAAGATATGAACAGACACTTTTCCAATGAAGACATACAAATGGCTAACAGACACATGGAAAAATGTTCAAAATCATTAGCCATCAGGGAAATTCACATCAAAACCACACTAAGATACCACCTTATGCCAGTTAGCACAGCAAAAATTGACAAGGCAAGAAACAACAATTGTTGGAAAGGGTGTGGAGAAAGGGGATCCCTCCTACATTGTTGGTGGGAATGCAAGTTGGTACAGCCACTCTGGAAAACAGTGTGGAGGCCCCTTAAAAAGTTAAAAATTGAGCTAACCTATGACCCAGCCATTGCACTACTGGGTATTTACCCCAAAGATACAGACATAGTGAAGAAAAGGGCCATATGCACCCCAATGTTCATAGCAGCATTGTCCACAGTAGCTAAATCATGGAAGGACCTGAGATGCCCTTCAACAGATGACTGGATTAAGATGTGGTCCACATATACAATGGAATATTACTCAGCTATTAAAAAGAACGATTTCTCAACATTTGCTGCAACATGGACGGTACGAAAGGGAGATAATGCTAAGTGAAATAAGTCAAGCAGAGAAAGACAATTATCATATGGTTTCTCTCATCTATGGAACATAAGAACTAGGAAGATCAGTAGGAGAAGAAAGGGATAAAGAGAGGGAGGGTAATCAGAAGGGGGAATGATGCATGAGAGATTATGGACTCAGAAACAATCTGAGATCTTCAGAGGGGAGGGGAGTGGGGGAATGGGATAGGCTGGTGATGGGTAGTAAGGAGGGCATGTATTGCACGGTGCACTGGGTGTTACACACAACTAATGAATTGTGGAACTTTACATCAAAAACCAGGGATGTACTTATGGTGACTAACATAATATAATAAAAAATATTATTATAATAAAAAAAATCACATTTGTTGAGTGAGAGGCTTCTTGTTTAAACACAACTTCAATATCCCCCAGCACGTTATCGGGACCAATTCCAGAGTTATTTGATATTCTTAAGTGATGGGGCTAGTCTCAACCACGGTCAAGCATCAACTAATAACTGTCTTTCAAAAAAGGGAGTAAAGAATAACTTCTATAGGATGCTACACAGTAACTTCTTATTTGTTTTTCCAGAAGCTCCATTCTCTGTATGAGTCTTCATAGTAATACCTTAAATATCTCAGAGTGATTACGACGTTTTATTAACCTCTTCAGAAACATCTTTTATATGGTCTCACCAAAGTCCAAATAATCTCACTCCTTTGCATCTCAAGATAGACTTAGAAAAAAGTTCTTTAAAATATTTTTTTCTTTCTTCTTGAGCAGCTCATCTTAATAAGTCATGTGTCTTTTCAGATTGAGAAATCATTTTTTCAATGACGTGTACATTATATCATCAATACAGTTTATTAGGGTACAGGTGGTGATTATCAAAATCTGTCATAACAGATTATACTTCTTTACACAGCATTAATATCATTAAAGTAGAATTCACCTATTGCTAGGATAACACAATAAGGGTGTATTGAATTGTTCCCCAAGTCAAGTCAAACTCGTCCTGACTATATTTTATAATAGATTGGGAAAAGCTAGCATGAACAAGATCAATAACAGCATGCCATTGTCCTGCATCTAGCCCAGCTTCCTCTACTCCAGTGATTAAAAGCATGGACTTTGGAGCCAAACATCCTAGATTCATAGTCTAACTCCACCTCTTATTAGCTGCATGACTTTGCCCAAGGTACTTAAACCTTCTGTGTTTTGTTTTCCTCAGTAAAGTGAGTTTTAATAGTACCTACTTCATAGAGGTGTCATGAGCATTAAAACAGTTAAAATACTTAAGGCATGTAATAGGGTGCCTATAAAGAGCTATGTAAGAGTTTGCTATTATTCTTATACCCAAATATTTTACATATACCTTTTAATTAGAAATCATATTCCCTAAGGTCTTTCTTAGAGTCAATACTGTTTCAAATTTCCCACTACTTTCAGCTTTAGTGAGATCAGAGTTTTCTACTAAGTATGTCCTCTTAAACCTGAGAGAAGAGCAACACTCCAGACATCAGTGAGGTTTTAGCATTTGGTTATAATTCCCACCCCACTGTGCTATGCTATGTCCCTCAGAATAGAGATCGTACTAGACATTTTTAATCTCCTCTTTCATTTTTGACTTGTTCACCACTACAGACCCACACCTGTCTAAGTTCACAGCCAGCCTCTAGTGTCTGTGTTTAGAACTAATGGCATAATCCATAGAGGCCAGGAGTGTCCTCCAGGGAATTTGTGCAAACTCCATCGTCTCAATCTTCTATGGAGCAGTTAACAATAACTAGGGAAATGCAATAATTTTTTTCTTTTAAAAATTCTAATGTAATCTAGTAAGGCAGACATCTAAGAGATAAGTCTTCATAATCCACTGAGAATTCTCCTTGCCATCATATATCTTAATGTCTAGGTCACAGGAGATACATTCAATCAATCAAGCATTATATGTTCTTCCCGAACTCCACTCCCTATATCACCCTGGTATCTTTCCACTGAGATTTACCCTAATGGTCTGTGGTTTCTATGGCAAATCATCTAAACTATACTTAAGTAAGTCGGTGTAGTTAGAATATGTGACAGAAGCACCATTTTTCATAAGTAATAGTGTTACAAAACTCTTTAAACTTAAAAATCATCTGTTTCAGGAAGTAATAATATGAAGGAGAGGCACATCGTATCTCTAGGATACTCAAATGGGCCATGAAAACTCAGCCTTATACGTACAAGGGTAGACAGCTACTGTAGTAGCTAGCAAGATGTAAAGTACACTACATACCTCATGAGTATCAGGGAGGTGCTTTATCCCATTTGGCTCCAGAGTGAGGGAAGGCACAGAACACAGGCTTGAACACACTTCTCATTTGTCATCTGCAGCTTCTGAAGCAAATTAAACCCTATCCAAGTGTGTTCTTCAACTCAGAGCTATAGAGTTAGAACAAGTCACATCACACTCAAATGTCTCTGAAAGCCTGGTTAACAACCCATTAGGCAATCACATGGCCTATGCTTAGCACTCAGAATGTTTAAATAAATTTGCCAAACATAAAATTTTTGAAACATCATATCTGATCACGGTATTTTATTGCCTCATTTGTGCTGTGATTTGCTAAAATTGAGTGTAGGGTGGAAAGTCATACTATTGTTTAATGATTTTCTTGAATTAGGGTAAGACATTTACACTTGGAAGATACCCACTGACTCTAAGTTGCATTGAGGACAGTGTGCCAAACTTGATAAAATGGGCATTTGTTGCTATGGATTAAAGTTCCCAGGTTAGTTTTATGAAACGTCATGCCTCTTCTATGTTTTAAATGAGTCAGTATGTTTGTGTATAGGTGTGTTTCTGACATATATTCTTCCCCCAGAGACTCCTGTACACTGATTGAAAGCTACAGTGATTAAACTGGAGATATGATAGAATCTTTTGGAAAGGGATAAATAATAATGCATAGAAAATAGAAATGGGAATTGAAGCCACAATGAATAGCAGAAGACATGGGGCAAGAACTCAAAGAGTTAGAAGAATTTTGTCCTCCTGGGTCCCTGCTTCACCCCCACTAGACAAGCCCCCTTCAAGAAAAGTCTTTGCCTTTTTGGGGGGCATCTGTGTGTCTCAGTCAGTTAAGCATCTGAGTCTTGATTTTGGCTCTGGTCATGATCTCAGGGTCGTGGGCTGGAGCTCCGTGTCAGGCTTTGGGCTGGGTGTGGAGCCTGCTTAAGATTCTCCCTCTTCCTCTGCCCCTCCTCACCCCCCATGAGCACTTGTGCTCTCTCTTTCAAGAAGAAGAAGAAGAAGAAAGAGAAGGAGGAGGAGGAGGAGAAGGAGGAAGAGGAGGAGAAGAAGAAAAGAAAGAAAAGTCTTTGCCTTTTTTGTTCCTGTAAAACCAGCACCTAGAGCAGAACCTAGCAATAGTTGCTCCTTGATAAATATTTTGTAAATGGATAAACAAAAGAACCAAAGCAGCACAGAAAAAGCAGCATTTGAAGATTAGAAGATTGATTTGGCTAAAGACGCAGTGACCTCCTCTCCTAAAAAGCCAGGCTGCTAATATAGACAATGTCCATTTGTTCCTAGAGTAAATATTTAGCATTTGTTATTACAAAGAACATAATAACCTCACGCTTATATAGCACCTTGTTATCAAGCGTCCAAACTAGCAGTGCTGCAAAATATAAATGATCACATTGATAAAGTTAAAAAGCTGCCAAATAACAGTCTCAAAATATTTGTTTTATTTGGTTGTTTATTCCTCACTGGATTGAAAACTTCTATGGATGGTGATAGTATCTCATTCATCTTTGTTTCCTGGTAGCACACAGTATCTGATTCAGAGTCAGCATGCATTTATTAATTTAATTGAACTAAATCCCAAGGAATTTAATCCGTAAGCAGACGTCCTGCCAGATTAAATCAAGCCTGTCCTAATCTTTGCAAGCCAAGATTGCCAGTGTTGCTCCTTTGTTAAATCTCCTGTAAAACAGGCAACTTTAGGCAATTCCTCCTCTAGCTTGAAAGAACCACAGCATTGACACTAATTTGATTTTTTTAATGTTTTCTTTTCTATAATCGTATCACTTGAGGTATGCACTGCAAGTCTGTCTTGTCAGACAGCTTGTTGCCACCCACTGCCTGTCAGCCTCTCAGAAGCTGGTGGCTCAGTGAGAGAAAGCACATTTACACCTCTATGATTCAGTTAGTTTAGAAAAGCACCCCTTCCAACAGAGCTCAGATTCCACATGATGAGAGAGCCTTGTTCTCCAGTCCCCTGGGCTACAATCTGATTTGTATTGAAAAGTGTTATTTATATGAGCCAACTGAGACTGGGGGGAAATGGTATACCAGGAAGTATAGGCAGACATCAATATTTTAAATAAAACAGAGACAGTGGGGACGTGAGATAGATAGGGAAACAAGGGAACTGAAAGTGGTCTAATTCTTTCATTTCAAAGATAAATAAACAATTCCAAAGAGATTATGGTCCAATAAGGATTACATAGGTAAGTGGTAGGAAAAAAACACTGTAAATTAGAAGCAATACGTACTATGTGCTACATTAAAAGGATTCTTTCCACTACATTTTTCAAACTAGAACTTTGAAGGGCCGGTTCTGTCAAACATGGTAGGCACCTGCCACATGCAGTTGAAACTGAACTTTAAAATAATTAAAATACATTAAATTAAAAATTCTGTTCCTCAGTTATACTATCCACCATAGATGGCTAGTGGCTACATATTAGACAGTGAAGAGATAGAATTTTTCCATTAGTGCAGAATGTTCTTTAGGACATCATAGTTCTAAAGATTATGTTTGCTGATGGCTACAACTCATATCAAATTAAATATTTCTGCAAGTTCCTTCTACTTAATATATTTGGCTTCCTACACAGACTTTCATTAAAAAATATGGTTTAAGAAATAACATAAAAAATAATATAAATACCACAGCAACTTCCTGCCTCTGTTTCTTCAGGAACAGGGTAATACTTCATAGTAACACTTACTCCCAAGGGTACATCACAAAAAAAGAATTTGTAGGACTGGATTACAAACCAAATTTTTCATAACCAGCAATCACATGGTTTATTTACCACATCCGTGAAGATTGACATTCATATAAATTTAGTACTCTATTTCAATAAAAATTCAACTTTTAAGAATACTTAATTTTGAAATAATTACAGATTCACAGGAAGTTTCAAAAACATACACACAGTAAGGTCCTGTGTACTGTCCACCCAGCTTCTACCAATTTTAGCATCTCACATGCTATAGTAAAATACCAAAGCCAGGAAATGAGCTTGATTCAAACTGCAGTGTATTCCGATTTCAACAGTGACATATGCAGTCATATGTATGTGCATGTGCTTATGTGCAGCTCTACGCAGTTTTATCCATGTGTCGCTCAGTGTAACCACCATTCATGAGGATACTTAAGTATATCATCACACGACTCCCTTATGTTATAGCCAAGTCCACTTTGCCCCACTACACACCATGGCAATCAATATTCATCCTATATTTATAATTAGGTCATTTAACCAATGTTTATATATAAATAAAATGATGTTATATATGTTCTTTTATGATTGGCTTTTTCCACTCAGCATAATTTTCCTGAAGGTCATTCAAGTTCTTGTGTATTTCAGCGGTTTGATCCTTTCTATTGCTGAGGAATACTCCATGATAAGGAAGTTCCACAGAGTGTTAAACTGTTTACCCACTGAAGAACATTAAAGAAGTTTCCTAGTTTGGGTGATAATAAGTAAAGCTGCTGGTTACCGTTTGTGTGCAAGTTTCTACATGTATCTCTGGAATAAATGCTCAAGAGTGCAATTCTTGGGTAATTCATTAAGATCATTTCTAGTTTTAAAAGAAACTGTCAAACTCTTGTCTCTGATTACTCTTCCATTTTACATTCAAACCAGCAGTGTATGAGTTATACAGCATCGACACCTCCTCACCAGCATTGGGGGTTCCCGCTGTTTTTTAATTTAGCCATTCTGATAGCTATGTAGTGATTGTGATTTTTATTTGTATTTTTGTGAAGGCTAATGATGTGGAAGATCTTTCCATATGCTTATTTGTCATCTGTTCATCCTCTTTTGTGAAATGTCTGTTCACATCTTTTCCTCATTTTCTAATGGTATTGTTTGTTTAATAACATTAAGTTTTAAGAATTCTTTACACATTAGGCATATGAGTCCTTTGCCAGATTTAGGATTTGCAAGTATTTTTTCCCAGTAATTTATTTTTTCATCTTAGAGTTTCTAACAGAGCAAAGTTTTAAATTTCAATGGTTTCAGTTTATCAGTTTGTCCTTTTATGGATCATGATTTTGGTGTTAAGTGTAAGATGTTTTGCCTAGTCCTAGGCCTTAAATACTTTCTCCTATTTTTTTAAGTTTTATAGTATTATGTTTCATATGTAATCCATTATTCATTTTGAGTTAGTTTTATATAAAGTGCCAGAGGTTCATTTTTTGCCATTAGCTGTCCAGGTGCTCTAGCACCACTTGTTGAAAAGATTTTCCTCCTAAATTAAATTATTTTGTCCCATTGTTAAAAATTAATTCTAGTATCTGTATTGTTATGTTTATCTCTGTCATTCCCTCCAACAGTACCACATTGTCTTGATCATTCTAGATATAGAATAAGCCTTCGTACTAGAAAGAATGCTTCCTCTCACTATATTTTTTTAATTTTTTAAATTTGTCTTAGGGAATTTTTATAAAAATTTTAGAATAAGTTTGCCTATATATAAAAAAAATTACTGAGGTTTGATAACTGCATTAAATCTGTACATCAATTAAGGAGAATGGACATCTTTACTACAGTGAATCTTCCAATCAATAAAAATAATATTCCTCGTGTAGTATTTATAACTTCTTTGACTCTTTTCTTCAATGTTTTATTTTCATCATAAAGATCCTATACATGGGTTGTTAGATTTATACCTAATATTTCATTTTCTCTGGAGCAGTTGCACATGGTATTGCATCTTTAATTTCAGTCTTCAGTTGTTCACTGTAAATACATAAAAATGCAATTGATTTGTGTGCATTGATCTTGTATTCCATGACCATACTGATTTCATATATCAGTTCTAGAAAAGTTTTTGTAGATTTCTTGGAATTTTCTCCCAAGAAATCTTGTTATCTGAATATTTCACCTTTTATCTCCAACACACTTTGATTTTTTTTAATGTAACAGCTTTAGTGAGATATAATTCAAATGCCATAAATTCAGTCATTTAAATGTATGAACAATAGTTTTAGTATATCATGGAGTTGTGCAATTACCATTATAATCTACTGCAGAATGTTTTTAGAACCCTAAAAGAAAGTTGATGCCCATTAGCAATCACTCCTTCTAAGTCCCCCCAAACCCCACCTCCGCCAACCAATAATGTGCTTTTCTATCTCCATAGATTTGCATTTTGGAAATTCCATATGAATGAAATTATTCAAAATATGGTCTTTTATGGCCAACATCACTTGCATAACATTTTCTTTTCTTTTCTTTTCTTTTTTTTTTTTTTTAGATTTTTTTTTTTTTTTTTTTTTATAAGACAGAGATAGAGACAGCCAGCGAGAGAGGGAACACAAGCAGGGGGAGTGGGAGAGGAAGAAGCAGGCTCATAGCAGAGGAGCCTGACGTGGGGCTCGATCCCATAACGCCGGGATCACGCCCTGAGCCGAAGGCAGATGCTTAACCGCTCTGCCACCCAGGCGCCCCAACATTTTCAAGATTCATCCATGTTAAAGCATGTAGCAATATTCATTCATTTATGAATGATATTTAATTTCTTGGGATATACCATATGAAAATTATCCATTCATCAGGTGCTAGACATTTTGAGTGTTTCCACTTTTTGGTTAGAATAATACTGCAATGGACAATCATGTATATGATTTTGTGTGGACCTATGTTTTAGTTTATTTGCATATAAATCTAGAAGTGGAATCCTTGAGTTATTTGGTAATTCTATGATAAATACTTCAATAAAGTACTTTATTTTCAGCCTGTTTTCCAAAGTGTCTGTAACATTTTCTATTCCCACCAGCAGTGTAAGTCAGTTCTAATTTCTTCATGTCCACCCTGACAGTTGTCCTTTTCTCTTTTTTAATATCGTAGTTGGTGTGAACTGGAATCTGATTGTGGTTTTTAATGACATTTCTCTGGTAGCTGATGATGGTCAGTAGCTTTTCATGGGCCTACTGGCCATATTTATATCTTGTTTGTTTGTCTATGCAAATGTATTGAGATATAAATGACATATTACATTGTTAAGTTTAAGGTGTCCCAGGTCATGAGTTCATATACCTATATTTACAAAATATTTATTACATATAATTACTATTTTTTATTGTTGATGTTATGGTGAGAACATTTAAGATCTACTCTCATAGGAATGTTCAGGTATACAGTACGGGATTGTTAACTATAGTCACCATGCTGTACACTAGATCCCTGGAATTTATTCATTTCATAACTGGAAGTTTGTACCCTTTGATCAACATCTCCTTATTTTCCCCCATTCCCCCACCTCAAGTCGCTGACAATAACTATATACTCTCTCCTTCTATGAATTCAGCTCTTTTTTGGATTCTACATATATGTGAACTCATATAATATTTTTCTCTGACTTATTTCACTTCGCATAATGCCCCAATCCATCCATGTTGTCGCAAATGACAGTACTTCCTCCTTTTTATGATCCGGTAATATTCCTATTATTCCACTGTGTGTGTGTGTATCAGATTTTCTTCATCCATTCATCTACTAATGGACACTTAAGTTTTTTCCATACCTTGCCTGCTGTAAATAATGCTGCAGTGAACTAACTCTTTGAGATGGTAATTTCATTTTCTTTGATAAATACCCAGAAGTGGAATTGCGGGATCATATTGTGGTTTTGTTTTAATTTTTTGAGGAAACTCTAATTCTTTTTCATAAATTAGTTGGCATACAATGTACCTTGTAAATTGTAAGTGGAGCTACCAGTCTCCACTTAGTTGCTTGTAATCCAAGTCTTTATTGTTTGTAAGAGTGGTCTTCAAGCTCAATTTCTTCATATTCTGTTTCAAATAACATCAGTTCTTTTGAGGATAATTTTGGAGCTATCTATTATGGTCTGCTTCTCCTCCTGTGCAAAATATCTTGTTACTGCTCTGGAAGTGGGAGTGAAAACAGTGACTCTATTTCTCTGGGTGACACTAGGCTGGTGTTGTAGTCTTTGGTCTTTCTGAATTCCCTCTGTTTTCCTGAAACTCCAAGTTGCAAGTAAGTTCAGGCAAAGTCAAGCAAAGGCAGTGTTTTCAATTTGCCTAGACTGGGGTGGATTTTCTGCTCTATGAGTATGGGTGCTATTAACATCCAGTTTTTGTTTCAACATGTTAGGTAATATCCATTTCATAATGCATTATTTAAGTCATATAGTAACTTTGTCCAACACGGTCAAGTGTTTGGTCTCAACCAGTAGGAAACAAGAAACTACTTTTAATTTATTTTTTTAAAGATTTTAGTTGTTTATTGGAGATAGACAAAGATAGAGGGAGAGAGCAGGAGCAGGGAGGTAGAGGGAAAAGCAGGCTCCCCACTGAGCAGGGAGCCTGACAGTGGACTCACGCCCTGGGCCCTGGGACCATGACCTGAGCTGAAGGCAGACGCTTAACTGACTGAGCCACCCAGGTGCGTCCAAACTACTTTTAATTTAAATAATTTTTTTTCTGGCAAAATGTGACATGGATATACTCCAAAGCCCAGGAGAATTTACTAGAGGCTCTTCCAATACCACTGGGATTATAGGCTTAATACAAACAATGTGGCAGGACAACTTACACTACAACCTGGACCTTTTAGGAATCAAATTAATACCTTATACCATTACTAATAATGCTATTTTAAATTATATGCTATTTAAAATAATGCTAATTTAAATTATAATGTAATATTATTAACTTCTGAACTTAAATTTGCTTACCTTAGATCTATAGCTGACTCTCCCTCATACCTTACTGAATATATGAATTCTATGCACCTTCCATAATATCATTTCTTCCACAATCCTCTGAATTAAGTGAATTTCTCCTAGAATTAGACTATTAAACATATCTCAAATTGGTTTTATAAGTTAAAAGAATATATAATAATAATGGGTTTTGTATTAAAAAATCTAGGATTTAAAAATGGTAAATATTTTAGATAAATACAATATTAGGACTACTTATTTAATTTCCTTGTCCCAAATGCTCTTTAATTTTGTCTAGAAATATTCTAAGAAAATTCAAAAATACAATTCATAAATAACATACTTTAGCATTTCAAATATAATACGTACATTTACTTATTTTTTAACTATAATTTTCTTTTATTAGTATTATCTTTCTGGATGGTAATACTCAGTTCAAATAATCATAACTAATAATATTAGCAGAAATAAACACTGAACTAACAATGGAAGAAGATATTAGCTTTATGCACAATACATGAGTAAGAGGAATTAGAGGCAAGTTAGTTATATAAGGTTGGATGTTGCAGAAAATATAAATTCATCAAACAATAAAATTTAAATAAAACTGTAGTTGCTTCCAACAAGGAGAGGTATACTTTTCATTTCATAAGTTAATCTTTTTTTAAGATTTTATTTATTTATTTATTTATTTGAGAGAAAGAGAGAGAGGGAAACCCCAGAGGGAGAGTGAGAAGGAGTAGCAGACTCCCCACTGAGCAGAGAGCCCAACATGGGGCTCAATCCCAGGACCCTAAGATCATGACCTGAGTGGAAGGCAGATGTTTAACCAACTGAGCCACCTAGGGGTCCCATAAATCAATCTTGAAACAGAAATATAATCATCATCCCTACATATACTGATATTTCTATAAGATACCATAGACGCAGAATCTTTTGTGGCAAGGCTATATATATATATATATATATATATATATATATATATATATATATGACAATCTGCCTCTATAAATAACTAAAAGATGATATATATTAATTTAGAGTTTAATAATACAAGAAAGGGATTAATCTTTAACATAACAAACATTATGTTTACATAAACAATTACATTTGAGATGGCAAATGTTTAAAAGACATCATCTATCCAAATGTTCATTATAAGTCTATTAGCTCTAATACTTTAGAGCATTAAAGAATATTAAATAGAAAACACCTGCTTGAATGTTGGTAGTTAATATCACAATTTAATAACATTCACGGCATACATTTTTACCATAATGATTTAAGAGTCTCAAAAAGTTAAACATATATTCTATAGAGACCAAAAATATTTTTAGTCCAATTAAAATAATTCAATTGTCTCACATATGTTTACTGACTGCCTAATATGTACCTACCCCATTCCAAGCCCTTTTCCAGATATGATATAAAGAAGACAGACAAAAGTCCCTGCTCTCATTTGGTTGCATCATGTGTGTGTGTTGGATGGGGTTATACAGATAATAAGCAAATACACAATAAATTATATAGCATGTTAGATGCTAATACAATTATGGAAATGTATGTCAGCAAAGGTAGATGAGCACATTTTGGAAGATTATTTCAAATTTTAAATAGGATAGTCAGGAAATCTCACTAGTAAACAACCATCTGAAAAAAGTGAAGAAACAATTCACGAGACTTTCTGGAGAATGTGTATTATAGATGGAAGAAACAACATGTGTAAAATGTCAAAGTCAGGAGTAGTCTTTCAAAAAGAAAGAAAGGAAACTATATGACTGCAGATGAATGATTGTGGGAGAATGTGCTAGAGGAGTGATCAGGTGATCAGAGAGCTAATGAGATGTTACATCATGACATTCCATGTAGACAATTTTAAGAAAGTTCCGGGATCAGAGAAGTAAGTTTAGAGGGAAAGAGGCTACCATCTCCCATCCATTGCCTTGCTCATAAAGCTGGAGTGTCACTCCAAGAATAGGGAGCAACTATTTCTACTTTTATGGAGGCCACCTCTTTTTCCTGTGCCATGCCCAGAGCTAGGTAGTTCTTTGTTCCTCATTAGAAATTAGTTTCCTTGGTGAACTTGGAACTTTAGATCTATGATATGTTTAGGTGAAATCATAATTTTGTTGACTTTTCCAGCTTTTTCTTTTTACTAGAGTGACAGTGACTCTCTTTGCAGATTTCTACTTTCTAAGTAATGTCAGAATCTTCACATTATTTTTAACTCGATTGTTTTCATTTTTATTATTATATAAAGAATATAGATTGTGCATATCTCAATTTGATTTTTTCTTTAAAGTGTTGTTTGTGAATACTTGCATAATGTTTATGCTTATTTATTTATATACTTATAACTTCTTAAGTGATGGCAAAATGGTTATTTCTCAGGTTTTTTTTTTTTTCAAATAGATTAAGGATGTTTTCTGGACTATTTTCTTTCTTTTTTTAAATTTTTTTAGAATTTCACTTAGTTAACATACAGTGTTATATTAGTTTCAGGTGTACAATGTAGTGACTAAACACTTCCATACAACACCAAGTGCTCATTTCAAGTGCACTCCTTAATCCCCATCCCGGATTTAACCCATCCCCCCACTTACTTCCCCTCTGGTAACTACCAGTTTGCTCTATATCATTAAGAGTCTCTTTCTTGGTTTCTCTCTTTCTTTTTTATTTCCCTTTACTCATTTTTTTGTTTTTTAAATTTTAAGCATGAGTGAAATCATATGGTATTTGTCTTTCTCTGACTGATTTATTTCACTTAGCATAATACTCTCTAGTTTATCCAATTAAATAATGGGCAGAAGACATAAATAGTCATTTTCTAGAGAAGACATATAGGTGGTGAATAGACATGTGAAAACATGCTCAACATTACTGATCATCAGGGACATGCAAATCAAAAATACAATGAGATATCATCTCACACCTGTCAGAATGGCTCAAATCAAAAACACAAGAAACAACAGGTGTTGATGAGAATGTGGAGAAAGGGGAATCCTCTTGCATTGCTTGTGGGAATGCAAACTGGTACAGCCACTCTTGAAAACAGTATGGAGGTTCCTCAGAAAGTTAAAAATAGAACTACCCTATGATCCAGCAATTGCACTATTAGGTATTCACCCAAAGAATACAAAAACAGTAATTCAAAGGGCTACCTGCACCGTGATGTTTGTAGCAGCTTTATCTTCAATAGCCAAATTAGGGAAACAGCCTGAGTGTCCATCAACTGATGAATGGAAAAAGAAGTGGTGTGTGTACACACACACACACACACACAGAGGAATATTACTCGGTCATAAAAAGAATGAAATATATTATTTTCTTTATTAAATTTGTGTTTTTAAAATATACTAGTAGTTGGGGCGCCTCAGTGGCTCAGGCATTAAGCATCTGCCTTCAGCTCAGGGCCTGATCCCAGAGTCCTGGGATTGAGCCCTGCATCGGGCTCCCTGCTCCCCTGGGAGCCTGGTTCCTCCTCTCCCACTCCCCCCGCTTGTGTTCCCTGTCTCGCTGGCTGCCTTTCTCTCTGTCAAAAAAAATAATTAAATCTTTAATAAATAAATAAATAAAATTAAATGTACTAGTAGTTTTGAAAAAATATTAAGGAAGTGATGTGTATATGTGTATATGAATGTGTATATATGTGTGTGTATACACACAGATATTCATTTGTTAAATATAAATATTACATTATTCAGATCCTATACATATATATTCTTAATTTACTCCATCTAATAGAGTCTCAGGAATCAAGTCCCATTCCTATTTTGTTCCTTTGATTTTCTTACTTCTATGTAGTTTATACTTTTAAATACTTTAACAATCAATCGTGTCATTCTAGATCTAACAGACAACCTAAAATACTAATGGGATATGTCTGGATATTAAAATTTAATTCTCCAGCATTTCCAGATATGCTCCCATTGTTGCATATGCCCAAATGAACATACATGCACAGACACACACACACGCATAGTGAGGGGTCTAGTTGCTGCAATTGTAAAACTGCATAACATATGGCACAGTTGCATCAAAACAGACAAAATGAAATATTTCTGTCAATAATCAAATTGTTATATTACGCAAAATGAATATGCTATATGTTAATATAGTATCTTTAATCTGTATACTTTTGCTCAATTTATATTATTTCCCTTAAGAACAATTAATGTATCAAAAGGATGTTTATTGATCTAGAGAAAGTCACGATTTATATTTTATTCACAAGCTCAAATGTTGAATGCTTTGCTATTCTTTCCTAATCATTCTGACCGTAGTACAGAACTTGAATTAGGAGTAAAACTGGTGAAAGTAGGTGGGTAAGCTGAGGCACAGTAAAGTAATTCAGTGATGATTTATTTCTAAGAGCTGTATATTTTCATGTATGTTGAGTCCATATCTTGATTATCATGAGACTTTTCACTTGGACTTTGTAACACTGACAAGTATTTAGATCAAAGTATAAAAGAACATTGTAATTTTTCATGGAATTGCAGAAATAATTTATACACATGAATAACAGACATTTTTAATTGAAGCAATAGTGTATTCTTTTGACACTGAAACAATTTTGATTCTTTTAAAAGTGGTGAAATGTGTATTTGCAGACAGTTTCAAAATATTTATCAAACACTAAAATAGAATATGTTTGGAATTTTAGTATTTCTTTTTCAATTCCAGCCAAATTATACTACATACAAAATTTAATTATGTATCTAAACACGAATCTCTGAACGTTGAGAATTTTATCATTACTAAACTCCAGTAAAAAAGAACAATTAAAACTTTTCTAATTCACCAAGTGTAGCTGTAAATCACTGTAAAATAGATGTGGTATACTCATTAAATACCACAGAGACAGGTACCTTTTGCTGATGAATATTACTGAAAAGCTAAGTGCTTTTCCAATTACTAATAGGACTAGATAATTTATTAAATGCAAACAAACAGACAAACAAACAAAAATATGCTCATATGGTCTGGTTAAGACTTAGTCTTCTGGGAAGGTGGGAAAAGTCACCACGACTTAAGACAGCAAACAAGAACGTCTATAGCATGACTTTCAGAATACACTTCTGTGTATGAAATTTCCCAGGAGAGGTAAATGATATTAGAGTGTTTTTGGAAGGAAAGTGAAGATAGGCTTTTGATAAGGCGCTGTTTTTGTTCTCTTTTTCCGTTCATATAGGAACATGTAAATGGTAGCTATACGAACAAGTGAAATTAGAAGTAGCCCTGATGACTTTTTTTTTTTTAAAAGATTTTATTTATTTGACAGAGTGAGACACAGTGAGAGAGGGAACACAAGCAGGGGGAGTAGGAGAGGGGGAAGCAGGCTTCCCACTGAGCAGGGTAGAACTAGATGTGAGCTCAATCCCAGGACCCTGGAATCATGACCTAAGCCAAAGGCAGATGCTCAACGACTGAGTCACCCAGGCACCCCGCCCTGATGACTTTTTAAGTTTATAACGTTGGGTTGTCCATTTTCATCTTGTATTGATTTCCATGATAGCAGTATTCTTAACATTTTTCTCACTTTAAAATGTATATAATATGATAAATTGTCAGATACGATTAAACATATTGTTTCATCCTGTAAAATCTTCACTAGTGAATGTAAAATCCAGTCAAATTAACTTATTTCTCAAAACAAAACCCTGGGAAGAATTTTTGAGTGGGAACCTGAAAGGCAGTAAGTTCTAAATTGCATTTTTAAAAAAGTGTTTCAACTTTATCGATATAATTAAACAGAAGATGGTTGGTTTGCCACACATGATGATACTTCTCTGGGAATATATTCCATTGCCCAATATTTTCATTTAATTTGCCTTTTATCTAAATCCTTATTCTCTGACCCAAATCTGTTTCTCTTTCATGGCTTTCCTATGTCTATCAATGATGTCATATATGAGATTGATCATGTTTGTCTCTTTTTATTATGTCTCATATTTATTCAGTTGCATTTCATGTCTGGTTTCTTAATGTGCCCTGTCTCATAATATATACTTTCAATTTAATTGTCTTGTATTAAAGACCATAAACTCACCTTGTTGCAGTAGCCGCCCTACAGATACTTCTTCCTCTGTGTTCCCCTTTCTTCAGTCAAATCTTCATTCCATTACAAAATAATATACTTTAAAAGTGTCTTTTTCACTGCCATTTCTCTTTTTTAAAATTATTGAGTCCCTATTGCCTAGATTATGTCCAAACTCTTTAAATTGATTTTTTTTTTTTTTTGCTTTCTTCACTTCCTTCCCTCCACAATCTGATCAAACCTACTTTATTTGCTTATCTATATCACCTTCTCCACATAAAACCTTTACTTCTCCATCAAGGTGGAGTTCCTCCATCAAGGACCTCCCACATCCTATTCCCATTCTCGGTGTCACACCTTTCCTCATTCCAATGCCCTGTATTGCTATAGCTTCACTTTTGCTCCTGCTTTTATAAATCTACTATTCCATGTTAGAGTTGTGATTTTTTGTCCGTTTGTTTTGTTTTGTTTTTGTTTTTTTTAGTGCAGTTACCTGATAATTTTATCCTGGTTTTTCTTCTTTACTTTTTAAAAAGATTTTATTTGTTTAAGACAGAGAGAGAGCACAAGCGGGGTTGAGGAAGAGAAAGGGGCAGAGGGAGAGTGAGAAGCAGACTCCCCGCTGAACATGGAACTCTAGGCAGGGCTTGATCCCAGGACACTGAGATCATGACCTGAGCAGGTCAGACCCTTAGCCAGATGAGCCACCCAGGTGCCTCTATCCTGGTTTTTCTAAACTTTCAGTTTTTATACATACCCACATTATTGATGAAATAATTATTTGCAATACAATTTATATTTTATATAAAAAGACAGACAAAATGCCTTTCCTTGATTGATCTCACTTTACTTGCCCTCTACGCCATCATATCAGCTTTCAAAGTAACGCAGAACACCAGACTGTGTTGGAAGCACTGGGAGGAAAGACAAAACAAAACACTGGTATGCACGTTAAAACATTGACTGGACTCTCATGGTTAAAATTTAAGAGGTTTATTATCTTTTTATCAAGCAATGTCTACAGACAGAGCATCCACATGGTGTAAGCTACCAAAGAAGGATGTATGAGACAGACTTAACATTAAATCGTTAGACACTTTATACGGTTCATGTTCACAAGGGCGAAAACTGCTAAAAAGGAAAGCAGGTAAGTAGAAACATAAGCTGATTTTTGTTGTTTATTAAATCTACCTCCCATAATGTTTCCTTAAGCTAAGAAGAAATCTACTGTATCACACAGCTCAGGATGCTATATATACATAAGATATTACACACTATAAAATTTCAGGTTTCTAAGCAGTTTTATACAATTCAAACTTGAGTAAAATTTGTATTTAAAAAAGACCTTATTGGATTACCTTCAGTAAACGGAGGTCATTTCAACAGCCCATTAGCATTTTTAGCAACAATTAAGAAAAATAAGTAAAAAGATTCTCCAAACATATAAGCTATTACTTTAAGCCTAGATAATTATCTGCTTATTTCAACAAACCAACTTCCTAGTTTTAAACCAATTCTACTAGGCTTTTATTTGCCCTTTTCAAAAAAAGCAGTAGTTTTTACTTCTATACAGTGTCTCAAACAAGAGAATTAGTTAGATTTCAAACCATAGCACAGTTATTGAGAGGGTCATTGAAGGGTTATGCAGGAGTTGAGCAGAAGTTATTTAAGAAAGTTCTTAAGAAATGAAGTTCTTTGACGTGTTATATTTAAATTGCCAAGGAAAGAGTAAAGTATCTCTTTACTCACCACTGTGGAGTTATCCCTTATTGCCAATTTCTGCTACTAATTCTCCTAAACCACTAATACTCATCAGATCTCTAGCCAATATTTTCTCCCTGGTGTTAATTACCCTATATGTGGTTTACGCTAAGCAGACACAAATGATACTTCTTTTTTAAAACTGAAAGTTCCTGCTGATTCAACACTGGGCTACATGAAAAGAAAGAAATCTATTCTGCTAATAATAAACATTTGTAAGCAGTTGACATCCGAGACTTCCTTGCATTAAAAATACAATACACTCCAATGATTAAAAGCAAAATGAGTAGAGAATACGTTGCAAACATTTTTCCATAATTATTTTTCCTCCCTTCCTCCCCATTTTCCATAGCATGCTGCAGACCATACAGTTATGCATCAAATAGAGTTTGTCACCTGTATATAACCTAAGGCCAACTTACGCCTTCAAATGATATTTCATTGACGTTTAAACCAATGCCAAAGACAGGATTTGGTGCAAGAGATGTTAAACTTTTTCTCTTCTAATGACAAAAGATTTATAGTTATGAGGGTGTTCAGTATGCAGCGTTTAGCCTACCTTTTCCTCTTGTGACATTCCCTTCAAGGCACAAAAGATTATAAACAGTGGATGGGACAGAATATTTTGAAGTAAGAATTTTAAGGTTCCACAATACCTTTTTATTTCTAGTTTAAGCATACCAAAAGACAGAGAAAAAATAAGAGATAAGCCAACCCTAAAATGAAATGGTGCTTAAAGTCATCTGAAATTCCCTGCAGTTATTTTTTATGTATTTAAATTTCTATTTTATTGGCTTAAAATGTAACTATAGATTTGATTCTTATGATTGATGTAGTTTCTTAATTAATGTGTTAAATATTTCTATTCAACCGATATTACTAATTGTGTGCATCTTTGCAAAAAAAAAAAATCTATTTTATTTGGGCCAACCAAATAACTTATGCTTAAATAGGGTATAATCTTGAAAAGTTAAGCTGTAAATTTAAACAATGGATTAAGTGCAATGTACTGGGAAAATCTTCATTCAATAATTATCTAATAGGGCTCCTAGGCATCTCCAACCCAAATGACTGTATTTCCTTTCTCAACTTCAGTGATCTCACAGTTTAACTTATTGAGTCGTCCATCTAGTATAAAGAGAGAGTCCTTGGAAGGTGTCATCAGGTATTGACCAAACAAGCCACTGTCCTGGATTTGCCTGTTCTTCTGGTTCCAAGGCCATTCTTCTGCTTTAAGTGGTTCCTTAAGACTCTTTATCATCTTAACCTTCCCAGAGGAGAGCTCCACAAAGAGCACATCAGTCTGTGTGCTTGAACTACCATAGATGTTGTATTGGTGGGCTTCGGTAAAGGATGGCTGAAATGCCAGATCAGATATGTGCAGATTTGTGTGAATATCAAAAGCCTCCTGTATTTCTCCTCTGATGGTAATGTACTGGACCCTTACAAGACCTTTCACATCATTAATGCTGACAAGATAGTGCCCATCTGGAGAGACATATGGAGTGCCTGTCACATCACTATTGAATCCAATGACTGAGTCTGTTACACCGTCCACCATAAGCTGTGGTGGAATTGCCCCAGTGCTGTCAGGTTTGCAGCCAATAAAGTAGTATCCTCCCAAGTGTGTATACGCCAAGGACTGAGGAATGCACTTATAGTCCATCAGGTTAATTGTCTTGATGTATGACATGGTTTCAAGATCAATTTTTTGTAGTGCAGCTTCATCTTTATGAAGAATAAATCCAAACCTGAAAAGACAAAAACCAAAGTTAGACAGGAAAGTATAGAGTGGTTCCCATATGAAAATGTATTGTGGGCAGGTGGAAAGGGCCATCACTAGTCTAGGCATTAACTGTCCGGCTATGCAGCAATTTGCGTCACCATCGTGTTAGAATTAAACTTTAAATTGTGCTTCTTTCTCCTCCTTTCTCTAGGTCATTTTTTCATTACAGCCACACAATTGTAACTCATGGTGTAGAAAACAAAATAATTAAAAGCAATACATCTAGTTAATTGAAACAACAGATTTTACTTTTACCATACATAAAAAATAAACATTATTTTGTGTGTCTCTAATCCTTCTGATATTGAATAGCTTGGTTTACTGCTACTAAAGTCAACAAGAATAAAAGACTTGAATATATATCTATTTTACTCGCTTCATTTACTTCTTATTTTGTCTTATGACCATCAGAAAGGTCTGACACTTGTCACTACTTAGACAACTATCCACATCTTTCTCATTTTAATCTGCTTTACAGGACTATCTTAATAAATGCAGATTTTTTTTTTGGTATGGAACTATTAAACTTCTACTTATTAGATTTTAAGATTACCTTGATTAACTACTTTTATGATTCTAACACTTATTTTATTAAAAGTTTTAAATATAGGTTACATTTTTCAACCTTGCCATGCTTACATTATCATTTTTAGTGATATACCTGCATTATATTGGTTATCTTATATTGAAAAATGATGAACCTTAAAGATTTATGATTTTTTCTTTTAAAGTTAATTTAAAAGTAAATATTTCTTATTTGTTTTGGTGGTCTCTTTAATTACTTCAGTGCTTTTCAAAGCATTTTTCCTGAATACTAGCTGCAAATTATTATAAGTCTCTGTGACAAGTATAAATATATTTTGAAACCATGACCTATAACCCCAGTGGGTTCTTAGCAAAAATAATTAAGTTAAATAAGATAAAATGAGATGGGGACTAGTATACAAAATTATATCCAAAATGGATACGGGCCAATACAATTTTGAAGGACTCTTACTTTTGTTTTTGTTAATAATACCAATTAAAAGACATCCTAGTCTTTTCAAAGGCTCTATATAAATATATATAACATATATATTTATATATTATATTTTATATATTAAATTATATATAATTAAATATACATTATATAATATATATATATAAAAAAATCAGGGATCTATTACGTTGAACATGCTCATAAATGAAAAAAATTAAAAATAAGATGACTTGTGGCACAGTAAAACAAAGAAAAACTCTAAAGATAACCAATTATGTTATGGTCACCTGTGCAATTCATTTTCAATACGCTAATTCTTACACTAAATTTTATTTATGTAGAAAATGACCATTTCCACACACGATACATAAATATAGTACATTCGGGATAACAGTACCTTAAAATTTCAAATATAAGCATATGGAAAGCCCAAAAAATTAATAAACTCATCTTTAATATTTAGAAAAGATAAGATGAATGTTCTCAAAAATCAGTCTTTGTGTTGTAATCGTGGAAGGCAGCAAGTTTATCAGCACAAATATCTTTCTGAAATAGATGTAAAGTTATAACTGCTTCTAGGGTACACATAGTTGGGAAACCATAGCATAATTTTAGCTGTATTTAAACATTTGTGAAGAGACTATTTGTTGTCTTTAGAAGGATTACAACAACTATACAGAAGAAAAACTACAATGTACCTACTCCTTTAAAAAGAAGTTTTAAGTATTGAAGAACTACTGAATACGAGGCACTGGGAATATTTTAGATGAACATAACTCTCCCTGCTTTTAATGAGTCCAGGAATTTTAGTAATAAAAATGGAAAACGTAGTGATTGATTAATGCTTAATTATACCATCCTCCTATTCTATTAATTTAGTAATTATTGCCTTTTCTATTTACATGAGATGGAATAAAGTAATCATTTTGAAAATAATATTTCTGGTGTATTTCAGAATGATATTCACCACTTCTGGCTTATTTCCTCAATCTTTCTTTTTTTCCTGTGTCCTTAATAACTGCGTTTGTGTCATTCAGTAAACACTGCTCCCACCATACCTACTTAGGATAAAATTTTCGTTTTGATTATAAGGGTATGAAGAAGCATTCATACTATTAAAAATCACTTCTAAGTGTTTCTATTAAAATATTAATGCTTAGCACAGGTTTTAAATACTACCTGAATATTAAAGAAAAAAAAAAAACCTCAAACCGAAAACTGAGTCCCATTATTTTTTGTCAACTTCAAAAATATCATAGACTCCTAGATATCACTAACCACTCTCACACTTGTTTTAATAAAGAATTAACTCTGATTATTATAAAGGGATATTTTTCCATTAATGGACATTCATTAAGGATATGTAAGTGTGTATATGATTGTATCTGGTATTATTTATAAAGTTTTGAATAATGATGGAAGATATTGTCTTTTTTTATGTTATGCATTGTAAATGTTTCCTGAGACAAAAGTAGTAATATGCACATTTAATAAAAGCAATAAGCCAATCAAGTTTTGGCATTTCTGCTCCTCTTAACCTTGAGTCTTCCAGTCCCTTTGGGCAATGGTTTGTGAATGCTAATGAAGAAGAACGTGACAAGCTAACTACTTGTGAACCATATTAACGCTAATACTAAAGAATGCACTCAGGTTTTCTGTGATACAATCCAGCCTCTTTTGAAGGTAATTAAAATTTTAAGAACGGGTCTGGTTAAAAATGCAAAAGTTCCATGTGGGGCAACAAAACCACATCTATTTTGGCATCCATGCTGCATGCTCCTTTAGGACTGAAGATCTAGCTACATAAGCAGATGCACGAGAATGCCTTCAATTTTTCACTACTGATTTATTGGGTAGGAAGTGGTGTCTCTAATTCAAAATCTCCCCCTAGTACAGATTGATATTCAAAAATCTCCCACTGTTCATTAGTCTGTGATTAATATTTACGAGGCTTTCAACTTTCATGCCTGCCTACTATAATAAAATCCTGCCCCGGACTAGGCCTAACATAGTTTGTCTAATATTTGTCGGAATATGTATAGGAAGTTGCAGACCGCAAGACATGAGAGTTAAAACTTACTCTTGGAATCACTTCTTTTTACTAGGAAATGAATAAAGCTAGGAAAGTGTGACCTCTCGGTATGACATTCTATGGATTTGTTGTTGGACTTGGTGGGGAGAATCAGAGGAATGTTTTTCATTCACAAATTATTTTATTTTTCTGAAGTGTAATCGATCTAGTTCATTATAGAAGTTTTAAAGAAGTTGAACTTTAATTACTGCTTCAGTACTCTAAGGTGAGGTCCTGAAGTGTTTCATACAAGGGAACTTCTTGCTTTGGATAAAGTAAAGGTTTTCAACCCAGGCTGATTTAGTTTTATGATCCAATTTTTCAACATAATAGATGGGTGATGTTATGTAAAGTCCTTGACTTGCGTGAGTTTCAATCCCTTCGTTAGAAGAAAGAGGACAAAAGTACTACCTTGCTTGGAGGATAGAAGTTAAGTGTGTGTTTGTTACCAGGCAAACAGTACATTACCAATAAACAGAACTTGCCTGTGCTTTATACCTTAAGTAACATCATTTTCCCATTATGAATCCAATATGATATTTCCTATGGGACAGCAGATTATTACAATCCGTAAAAGGGAAGAACAAAAACAAATTACCAGTTTTTCTGTATAGCCAGTATTCCAAGTTTTTTAAATAAGCGCATCGTGTTACTCAAATGTGGCAGGATTTTTCCCCTTGTGAATACAGCAGAGATCACATTTGCAATTGAAATTCACATTTTTATTTTGGTCTCACTTCTTCCAACAAGATCTGTGGCTGGTACACCCCTTACCCAATCACCAAATCTCTCGCATTGTTAGGAACAAAGGTGGTCTAATTCACTCCGTCTTCTTTAGAGGTGATGCTTCAGTTCTCACCGAGGGGATAGAGCAGTGAGCCACGGTGTGCTGGGTGATTTTCACCTCTGCACAGATGATGGGATTTGAAATAGATACCTGTCTTACTCAAGAATTTTCACTAAAAGTAACAGAAAATGTTGAGGCAGACTTTCAGACATGGATATCGAAAGACATGGAGAATTGCAGGCAGAGTTTATATCATGGAGACTCAAGAGCCTGGCAAAGGAAGTTACTTGGCAAAGAGGAGAAAAGAACAGGTATTTAGAAAGAAGCATGGTTGAAATACCATGAAGTCTAATAAAAGCTTCTCAAAGACCTCCACATCCCACAAGACCAGGCTGCATTTCTTGCACGTGAGAAATGATTGATCTCCCCATATCTCTTGCTCAGTTCCCAAATGGGTCTGGTCACAGAGATTCTCACAGAGCAATTTCCCAGTTAGTGTCACCTCATAGCATCTGCCATGTTATTCCCCCCTGATTCTGCTTTCTGAGATGCTATGGAAGGAATTCCGTAATGGCAATTAATAACCTGTATTAATTTGCCATGGTCAATGCCAAGAGTGTTAATACTCCAAAATACGGAGTGAAAGAACCTCATAACATTTGCAGAATAACAATTATTTTATCTCCTGAGTCTTAATATCGGACCGCCTTTCCCCAGAGTCCTCATAGATTCTCACCTGAACAGCTGTCTTTACTGCTGACTTTTGGTATTTAACCACTGAGATCAACCCCCATACTACCAGCTGGGAAGTGTCCCTGACTCTCCCTCTCCATCCCAACATGATCTCTTTCCTCATACCCTATCTTCTACACCTCCCTAAATTTTAAAACAAGCATATCTATGTATATCAATGGATGAAAGTGGGAAGTAGTAAGTGCAGACTGGGTGCATTTGCCATCAAACGCTATACCACTGAGCTCTACCCCCAGAGATTGGGTGTGTTCGAACATGGGATTAGTCAGACACCCTATCCTGTAATAAAAACAGCACGGCTGCAATCCACATCTAAAACAAAAGCATTTCCCAAAACTTTTCTGATATCTCAATAATAGAAACCATGTTTTTTGAAATAAAATTCCAGAACAGAATAACTTCAACAGCCCTAGGAATTAGCTATATTGGGATTTTACTTGTAAAAATCTACACCCAACATGTATGATCAAGTATTTAGTGCTTCATAATAATAGTGGGAAAGATTATTAAGACCTTGTTTTTCTAACTGGATTACAAGTATCTTGTTTTTCCACCTGGAAAGTAAGAGATGCTGAGCAGAAAAGAAACTAAAATTATAACCACCTCTCCATATAATTAATATATAAACTCACACACACAATGTGTTGTTGAAATGACATCTTCCATTGTGTTACAGCTGACAGAGAGTTTTCATGGACGCAAAGCATAAATCTGACATGAGCCATCATTCACTAGTTTATGAATTCCTTTATATTTAGTTGTTTTCTATTATCCCAGACTGACCCTTGTAAGAAAAGATTGCTATCCCTACACAAGTACCAGAGGATTTAGTTTTTATCTGAACTTCACATAAATAGCTCAGTAAAACATACCTGTTCATAAACAGTGGTCACATTCATATTCGGGAGATGGGAGGCACAGAGAAATAGAATTGACACGTTTAGTAAAGATTTACAACTAGAGCAAGGACAGTTTCTGAATAGACCTAATGCTTAGATGTGTTTGAGAAATGATACTCCTTTGAATTTTTCTGCTTTCAAAACATAGGTTGGAAAAGCTAAAATGAGTCACAGGCTGCCTCCTGTGTGCTTTTTATAAATATATTATAGAAATTCTATACGAAAGATTTTAACTTTATTTCCCTCTCAGTTTTAGAAATTTTTTCTTTAAAAAGTAGAATATGTTTCTGAATACTAAATTCCCTATTTTCCTCCTTCTCTGGTATCCTATTGTTCAGATCTGTAGGGTGTTTTATTCTTTTAGGCCAAATTGAGACATAAATGCATAATTTAATTATAGTATATTCAGGATGTTTAATTGCTTGACAGAATTAATACAGTACCTAAAGGTATATCACTTCCAGTGGCCAGGACATACAGAAAGAAAAAAAAAGCACCCAGATTTGTTAAGAATTCTGTGCACACCATATATACTATAAACCATATTTCAAATACCAAAGTCCTCCACCTCTTTTTGGAGAGCTTAAGAGCTTAGGGAAAACAAAACAAAACAAAAACCCTGACAACTATGCTTTCAGATGGCATTTTAAAAGATTGGTTGCTCTTCTTAACTTGGTTTTGGAAAAACACATGAAAATCTGAAAATAGGAGCCTCTTGGATCTTACCCATTTTTCTGATTTGGGTATGCTTTATGCAGGAGTTGACAAAGGGAGCAGGGATGACATCATGGAAATGGAGATAGTAATTAGAAGAATGGGAAATAATTTGTGAGCACAGAGGTGGAAATACAAAAGGAAAGTAAAACAAAGGCAAGAGCAAAATCTGTGAATCGAAAAATCACTACCAAAGTGTCCATTGCATACCCGCGAGACGGAAATGATAGGTGAAAAAAAAATTCAAGAAGGAACGAGGTCTGTCATGCATTGGGTTCTAGACACCGTATGACCAGATTCAGTATTATTCACAAGCTGCTATGTTCAGTACACTTTGTACAACCTTATGAAGGAAATAGAGAGGAGATACATGGCTCCTATCCTTAAGGTAATTATAGTCAAGCAGTGGGGTGCTTATAATTGGATGGCCTGACTTTCAAAAAGTGTTTAGGGAGCCTCTTCAAAGAAGTGAGAAGGGATGGGTGTAGCTATATCCCTATTTCAACTACTAATTTACATTTCGGTTATGCTAGGCTTTCACGTGAAGAGAGAGTTTATATTAGTCTGGATCCCAGAAGGAAAGGAATAAATTTCAATTAGAATAAATCAAGGAGGGTGCAGTAAAGAGACTGTTTACAGTGAAACAGAAATTGGTCACCAGGGATAGTGCAGTAACATGGGGAGAGTAACAATGAGGCTGTTGTCACTGCCCTATCTGGGTAGGAGGGAGTTATGTGGAGAGGTGTGTCTTGTGATGACAGTAGGTCACCTACAAAACAGCAAACATGGGAGGGGAGTGGGGGAACTGAAGGTGGGAAGGTAGGATCGTTTATACACTCTGGTCTCATGCTCCTTCTTCGTGCAGTCTCCAGTCAGGCTTTTCATTGGTCTAACCAACCAGAAGCCATATTAGCCAGCCTTCTGGGATAGCAAGCAGGGTAGAGAAGGGTGGAGTTTATACCTGGGGATAGAAATGCAAACAGCAGCCACAGGCTTCCTTGGCCAAAGAGTCTTGAAAAACTTAATTGTAGTGAATATACAGAGCTACATGGAGTGAGGATTGTGACATATATGTTTAGTTCCTAATTGGGATCATTTGACAATTGATAAAGAAAAATTGTGTAACTTTCCAAGCTGGGAGAAGGCACTCTTGATTTTTTCCCCCCTAAAATGAATGCCTCTCTTGATAGCATTTTCTCACTTCTGGTGAAGTTTTAGAGTATGTCTCTTACCTTTAGTTACTGGCAAAATATTTTTAATAATTGCTATGTAATAAATGTTTGTGTCCCCACCCCACCCCACCAAACTCATGTGTTGAAGTTCTAATCCCCATTATAATGGCCTTTGGAGGTGGGGTCTTTGGGAAGAAAGTAGGTTATGAAGGCGAGCCTTCATGGATTAGATTAGTGCCCTTAAAAGAAGAGACCAGAGAGAGATGATCTCTCTCTCTCTCTGCCATGTGAGGACAGAGCAAGATGATGGCCGTCTGCAAACTAGAAAGAGGGCTCTCTCCAGAACCTAAACATGTTGACATACTAATCTCTGACTTCCTAGCCTCCAGAACTGTGATAAATACATTTCTGTTATTTAAGCCACCCTGTCTGTGATATTTTGTTAAAGCAGCCTAAACTGACTAAAACATCATTGGTACCAGAAGTGAGGTGCTGCTACAACAAATTTCTAAAAGTGTGGATGAGGCTTTAGAACTGGTAAGGCATAGAGGCTTGAGGCCTTTAGAGGTGCATGCTAGCAAAAAACAGTATTGCTGGGTTGGGGCCACTAAAGGCGATCCTGGTGAGAGCTCAGAAATGAAAGAGGGAGCTGGAGAGAAAGCTTTTATCTTCTTAGAGAATACATAAATAATCATGAACAGAATGTAGAAATAAGGCTGGTAAAGGCCATTCTGATGAGGTCTCAGATGGCAATGGGGGATATATTATTAGAAACTGGAGGAAAGACATTTCCTTACTATAAAGCAACAGAGAATTTAGTTAAACTATGTTAGTGTTCTAGTGTTTTGTGGAAAGTAGAACTTGAGAATGATGAAATTGAATATTCAGCTGGGAAGATTTATAAGCAAAGTGTTGAAGAAGTGATTTGGTTCCTCCTGATTGCTTATAGTAAAATGCAAGCAGAAAAAAAAATAGATTGAAGGAGGAATTGTTAAGCAAAAACACCCAGAACATAAAGATTTGGAAAAATCTTAGCCTGTCTATGATACAAGAAAAGGAAAAAGGAATGCATATTTAGAAAAGAACATTAATGGTGCAGAAGACCAGTAAGACCAGTCGCTCGATAAGGATATTAGCATGTTGTGAAGCACAGAACTAATCAGCCACCCAGCGGGGAGACCGCCAGTTTGAACTGAAGGAGACAGAGACAGGATGGAATGAAGGAAGGTTGTTGAATTTCATAGGGTAAGACCACACAGTTCTTGAATTTCATAGGGTAAGACCACACAGTTCTTTATCTGTAAACATGCATTATTCTTCAGGATAAAGGAAAAACGACTCCAAAGGGATTCCGTGATCATTAGGCCTACTCAGTTTGAAAAGGGCCAGGACATCACCCAGAGCCTTGGAAATGAAGCCCTCACCATGCACAGCTGCGGGGGCAGGACAACCACTGCAGTGGGGCTGGAAGTCAGAACATGAAGTCAAAGAGGATTATTCTCAAGCCTTAAAATCTCATGGAATTTGCTTTGCTAGAGTTTAGACTTGTTGGGACTCGTCACAACTTCCCCCTCTCTTATTTCTCCCTTTTGGAGTAGAATGTCTATCCTCTGCCTGCCCCACCATTTTATTTTGGAAACACATAACATATTTGATTTCATAGGTTCACAGCTAGAGAGGAATTTTGCCTCAGTGTGAATCAGACCTGAGTCATTCCCATATCTAATTTAGATGATATTTAGATGAGACTTTGGACTTTAGACTTTGGAATTGATGCTGGAACAAGTTAAGATCTTTGGGACTAATGGAATAGAATGAATGGATTTTTCATGTAAGGAAGATATGAGTTTTGAGGGACCGGGGTGGAATGCTATGCCTGAATTGTGTCTCCCCCACACCTCAAATTCTTATGTTGAAGGCCTAATTCCCAATGTGATGTTATTTGGAGGTGGAAATTTGGGGAGGAAATTAGGTCATGAAGGCAGAGCCCTTCTGAATGGGAATGGTGCCCTTGAAAGAAGAGACATGAAGATATGATCGATCTCTCTCTCTCTGCCACAGGAGGACACAGCTTAAGGCAGCTATCAGGCATAAACCAGGAAGAGGGCTCTCACCAGAACCCAAACATGTTGGCACCCTGATCTCTGACTTCCGAAACTCTAGAACTGTGAGAAAGAAACTTCTGTTGTTTAAACTACCCAGTCCACGGTATTTTGTTAAATTAACAAAACTAAGTTAGAAATCATGTGATAAAAGTTATGCACATAATTAATCCCAGTAGTTGATTTATTATTTTCCCATTACTTTTATATTTTCTTCAGGTAAGAGCAAAACTGTGTAATTGTTACTTAACAGACTAAGGGTTTGTAATATATCTTTAGAAATTAATCAGGATTTAGTAATTTTTTCTTTTTTTACTTTTATTAATCTGTGTGTGTTCTCAGGTATGCATGAGTAAGGGAAAGGGGAGGATTTTGTTTTGTCTGCATTTTTCTTCATACAAATGACAACATGGTATGTATCTCATATTGTGTCTTTTTTTTCCCTACACTACATTTTAAAGATATATTCATGTTGCTCTGTGCATATTTACTATACTGCTTTATACTCATTCACTGGAAATCTATAGTATGATCTGCCATATTTTACTTAATCACTTCCTTAATATGTGTACTCATGTGGCTTCATTAAACTGGTGGGTTGGTTGGTGGTTGAGCTCAGCAAGGAAGCCTGGGATGGGTGAACCTTCATCTCTCCATGTGGTTTTCTGTCCTCAAGGACGCTCACAAGACTTCCTTCAAAGGTGACTGCAACGTTCTAATAGAGAAAGCTCTTGTCAAGTCTCTGCTTGACTCATGTTTGCGCATGTTCCATGGACATAAAGAAATCACATGCCCATGGTCAGAGTGCAAGGGGACGACCCAAAGGCATTGGTACTGGGAGATAGGATTCATCGGAGATCATTATTATGACACTTTAACATATAAAGTAATGGTTCAACTGTTTTTATTATTATTATTATTATTATTAAGATAGGTATCTATTAGCACCTATTTATTTGGATAGTACATCCCTTCCAACTGACTTAGAATGTCACCTGGCATTTAGTCTATGTCCGAATGTTCTATTTCTTTCATCAGTCTTTTCTTTCCTCACAGATACATTTTGCACTATTTTATTCATTGAGCTTATATAATATGTATAAATATCCAGGACAATGGATCTAACAGTTTTTGTTCTCAAAATTTATTGGCTGTTGCTCTGTGTGTGTGGTGTTCATAAACTTTTCAGTCAGTTTATCAAGTTAGAACACGATTAGTACTTTTATCTCACATTTTAGAATCAGCTTATCTAATTTTAAAATGTTGATATATTTGGGGGGTTTATTACATTTATATATCAACCAAGTTTTAATATTTTAAAAATAATATGATATATATTTCTACTAATTTGATTCATTTTTAATTGCTTTACCAAGAAAAATTAATTTCTTCTTGGGTATATTCACAGATATTTCACCTTTTACTTGCTAATATTAATAGATTCTTTTTTCCATTATATCTCCTGATTGTTTTTTGTTAGTATGTATAAAGTTATTAATTTCTGAATATTGCTTTTGTGCCCCTTAATATTTTGAATTATTTTATTGTCCTAATAGGTTTTTAGCCAATATTCTAGTGTTATTTATATTCAATCATATCATTTTGAGATGGATAATTTACCTCCTCTTTGCAATTTCTAACCCACTTGTCTTCCTATTTATCACTGCAGTGACTAATACATTCCCCTTATTTTTAAAATACATATTTCAAAACTGGCCTTCACTAGTGGTGTTTTAGCAATATACCTCAAGTGTATTGTGAAAGTTAAAAATGAAATAAGAGTAGTTTTTCAAATCTGTAGAGAAGATATAAGCTATACAATATTTTGAGGTAATCAGCTATCTCATAAGAAAAATGTATACACAAAATAATATCTAAAGAGATGAAAGTGTTGAAATTATAATATTATACTAATATTAAAAGATCAGTATTAAACAACAGTATTATAACAGCACTAAAAGCATCAAGCTTTTAACTATTGAAGAAGATAATACCTTTTTAAGCAAGATCCCACATTCTAGAAGTCTAAAAATGAAGTTTGATAAAGGTGACTACATTTTCAAAATGAACGAACAATGGTTAATGTAATCTATAAAAATGAGCAAAATACAACAGAAAAAGTCAATTTTCTGAGTGTATAATGAATTACTAAAATCAGAAAAAACAAAATATTAAAAAGAAAAAATAGCAAGCAAATAGCTATGCCTCACATGAGGGGAGAATTAATGGCCTTTTAACAACAAAACACTCAAAACTTCATAAACAATTAGGTAAATAAAGTTAAAACCAAAAAGAATGTGATATTTATTTTTACCAATCTGTTGGTAACAACAATATAGTGTGTTTAAATCCAGCATTGGTAAGGATGTGATCAAATATGTTCTCTCACATACTATTGGTGAAAGGATAGTTATTTTAGGCTTTTTGGAGAATAATTTGATATTACCTCTTAAAATTAAAATATGACTCCACTTTAAGGAAGCAATGACGCCTCTCAATATCTCCTCTTAATAAAGGCTCATAAATGACCACAAAGTAGCATGAGCAAGGATATTCACTGCAGCACTGGTTGCAATAAGGAAATTTAAAAATAATTTAAATGTCAAACGGTAGAGGAATGCTTAAATACACTATGAAGCATCCACCAAATGAAATCTCATACTGTAGCTATAAAAATGATAGGTTATCACTAATGACATAGTGGTATCTCCAAAACAGTTAATTTTTAAAGAAGTACATACCAGATTTAAAAGAATACTATATATTTTAATGCATTTATATGCAATTGCTAGAAGAAATGGACTGCAAGGTTACTCAACAATATGTCTAGTCTTCTAAAAAGAAAAGTGCTCAGTGCTTATAAAAAGAGACTTGTACTTACTACTATATTAACTTCCGTATGGTTTTGATACAGCATACATGGTTCAAGATACATACAGAAAACAATGCAGCCCCAGTATTTTTCAGCTAAATAAAATTAGAGCACTGAGACAACATGGTTACTTCACAAATTAGGAATATATAATGTTAAAGTGTTCAATGAAACTGGCACTATTATTGTCAGTAACAGTGTTACTTGCATGTAGAAAATAATTAGTAATTAGAATCAGGATATTTCTACCCTTTTTAGCAGTAATTCACTTTCCAACTGACTATCCTGAGAGAACAATAATAAATATGAATAAATCTTTATGTATAAATATATTCATAATGTTATTATGTATGGTAGTAAAGATGTGTAAACAACCCAGAAGCCCATACATAAGTGAATATGTAAATGGTGAAGCAGACACTTGATGCAATAGAATACACATGTTGAAAATATAAAACACTAATTTAGGATTAATGTCTATTCAGTAAAGTTATGTGAAAAGAACATAATATTGTATGAATGCTATGATTAAACCACTAAAAATAAAATAAACAAAGCCCATGTATTCACTGAAGATAACATGCCCAAAGTTTGACTTTGGTAAAGTTTAGAGACGGAATTATGCTCATTTTTTTGAAGTTTGCAATCTTTGTTCAATGAGTATAGTCTATTTTTATAATAAGAAATATATATTTCAATATATTAATAGAAATAAAATATGTATGAAGTCTAGATAAAAAGCTCAGGTAGTCCTCGTGATAATTGCTCATTATTTCATTCTTGAATATGCATTTACTATATTATATTATTAATATAATACTCTTTACTTTGTCTAAACAAAGTACAGACCACAAACTCACCACTATTTATAGTTAATTAATCTTCAACAAAAGAGGCAAGAATATCCAATGGGAAAAAGACAGTCTCTTCAACAAATGGTGTTGGGAAGACTGGAGAGCTACATGCAAAAGAATGAAACTGTACCACTTTCTTATACCATACACAGAAATAAACACAAAATGCACTAAGGACCTAAATGTGAGACCTGAAACTGTAGAAATCCTAGGAGAGAGCACAGGCAGTAATTTCAGTAATTTCTCTGACATTGGCCGTAGCAACATCTTTCTAGATATATCTCTTGAGGCAAGAGAAACAAAAGCAAAAATAAACTTTGGGACTGCATCAAAATAAAAAGCTTCTGTACAACAAAGGAAACAACCAACAAAACTAAAAGACAACCTACTGAATGGGACAAGATGTTTGCAACTGACATACCTGGTAAAAAGTTGATATCCAAAACATATAAAGAACTTATACAACTCAATAGCAAAAAACCCCAAATAATCCAATTAAAAATGGGCAGAAGACATGAACATACATCTCTCCAAAGAAGACATCCAGATAGCCAACAGACACATGAAAAAATGCTCAACAATAGTCATTATCAGGGAAATGCAAATCAAAACTACAATGAGATATCACCTCATACCTATCAGAATGGCTAAAATCTCAAGAAAGAGCAAGTGTTGGTGAGGATGTGGAGAAAAAGGAACCCTCTTACACTGTTGATAGGAATGCAAACTGGGGCAGCCACTGTGGAAGACAGCATGGAGGTTCCTCACAAAGTTAAAAATAGAACTACTCTACAGTTAGTAATTGCACTACTGGGTATTTACCCAAACAATACAAAAAACGAATTTGAAGGGACATATGCACTTCTATGTTTATTGAAGTATTATTTACAATAACCAGACTATGGAAGCAATCCAAGTGTCCATCCAATAGATGAATGGATAAAGAAGATGTGATATATATATATATATATATATATTCCATTGTGTATGATACAAATATGTCTTTTCAGAGATTCAGACATAAAAAAGAATGAAATCTTGCCATTTGCAACAATATGAATAGATCTAGAGAGTACAATACTAAGCAAAGTCAGTCAGAGAAAGACAAATACAATATGATTTCACTTATATGTGGAAATTAAGAAAACTAAGGGAAAAAAATGAACAAAAAAAAAGAGAGAGAGAGACAAACCAAAAAATGGACTCTTAACTACAGAGACAAACAGAAGGTTACCAGAGGGGAGGTGGATGGGGGCATGGGTGAAATAGGTGATGGAGATTAAGAGTACACTAATCTGGATGAGTGCTGAGTAATATATGGAACTGTTGGATCACTATATTGTACACTTGAAACTAATATAACACTGTTTGTCAACTACACTGGAATTAAAATAATAAATAAATAAACAGACCATGCTTCATGCTTCACTGAAAATTCATCTATGTAAAGACTTATCTGCAAAGAAATATAGACGTACTGAAACAAATTCTGAAAATACCAGAGTATGTTTTGATGTTAAATTAAATGAAAAATATGTGCAAATGCAAAGAATACTTGTACTGAATCACACAAGGAGATAATGGAACAATAAATTCATAGTATAAATAATGACATAGTAGCTGAATATTAGATCAATGGGAGATGTTATCATCTATAATATTAACAAAGAATTTGCATGGTAGAATGAAACTGAAAGTTTGCCTGAAGAAAAAGCTTGCAGCTGTGATCTTAACAGAAGATACAGCAGACAACAACTGAATAGAAAAATTGGAAACAGGAAAGCGTTCTCCTCTCAAGACACCATTCCACAATGCTAATCAGGGGTAGTTTTTCATATTTCTCTAAACTATTCTGTATTTGAAAATCTACTTTGAAATTCAACATGGTATAACTATATATTTTTACAAGTTTTATATTCAAAATAGTGCCTTTACTAATAATCTTAACTCTCATTTCAATAATACTGAAAGGTTTTCCATTTTTAAGTCTATTTATGTAATTTGGTGACCAAGCATCAGAATTTAAAATTGAATGTGATTTTATTGCAAATCTCTGAAAAGACATATTTGTATCAGAGACTGAACCAAGCATACATACTAGAGAAGTGAAGGCAAACAAATCTGAAGTGGCTGAATTTGTATAACTCCTTCATCAATTCTGCTTGGAAATTTAATCTTATTAACTTTAGCAGCCTTTCCCTGGTGACTTCTTTTAATTGGTACAATGGTGCTACAGAGAAACATGGAGTGAAGTTTTATGAGGAAGAAAGTAGAAATAGAGAAACCAAAGTGTGCCTGATAGTTATGTAAGTCGGCCCCAAAACTATAATTTCGTTGGTTTTATTTCCGTTTGTACAATGGTGATTATGCTAGTTACTTCCCAGAATACTATAAGAATAAATTAGTTGTAAGAATATCAGTGTTTTAAGTCATGAAATTCCTACACAGGAGGCAATGTACATATAACTAGAATGTTTATAATAATGAACAAATTGTGGTATTTCACTTGGATGGAAATTAAATGGTTGCTGCTTTTTTTAGAAAACTTAACTAACGCCAATTAATTTAGAGTTCAATAATGACAAATATTTTTTCTAATTTTACTACATTGTCTTTCAATTTATTATAATTTTTATTTTCTCTAACTTTTCGATCAATCATAGGATTTTCAGAAGTGACTTTTTCACATCTCCATGTAACCATCAGTCAGTTGAGAGTAGGTTAAAAGCACAAAGGAGCTGTTCCTGAAAGGAGCTGAGTATAGCTAACATTTCTGATGACAGCCTGACAGAAAAGGAAGTGAAACACAAGCACACACACTCAGTTCAAAAACAACACAATATTTCAACAAAAACAAAAAAATTAGGACATTTTGGGCAAAATGATCAATGTATTTTAGAAGGATTTCAAGTGAAAATTACTGTTTTAAACAATAGCTTGAATTATCACTAATGATCTGTATTACTAATCATATAATTATTTAGCTCTTGGACTGACTCCTCCTTTGAAGAATCTACATAGCTGAGCTTTACCTTGTAGCACAGAAAATATTAGGAACTGAGCAATACATTGGGAAACAATGTCACATTTTCTTTGTTGTTTTCTGAATGTGTTCCTAGCATCTAGGGATTATTTAACTTCTTTTGTTTTGAATGATTGATTTAGTAAGATTAGTTTCTGTGAAGAAAGTGTTTGGAGCTCTGTTTGGCTCTATTCCTAGCCTACGTTTTCTCCTTGTGCTGGCTTTGTGTACACTGCACACTCTCCCATCTATGTTAGGTTCTTGGACTGAGCCTAATCTCATATTTGCTCCGTAATAGTCAATACCTCCTTTAACGACTTCTGATGCTATAGAATCAAATCCCACTTATGCCATCCAATACACCATGTTAGGTACAAATCAAAATCCCAATTTGTACTTCCCAAAAATATTAATAATTAACAAACATAAATGACAATCAAAACATTGAATTAATGTGACAACAGCTCTAAACACTTCATAAAAAAATACTGTTGTTAATTCTTTCTATAGAATTTCCTGGTTTTTGAGCTTTATGAGAAGTAGGTTTTCTTGCTTTTTTCACAAAATTAACACAATTTATTATTGTATGAAAATCAAGAAGGAATATTGAGAAGTCAACAAATTTTATAAAGTTAAAGACCTACTAATTATTGCAGAAGATATGATCTAGTTTACTGATGCTGAAATGTATCAGAAGTGGATTATTTTCTTGCATTTTTTTACTGGTATCTTATCAGAAATTTTTGATTTCAAAGGAAAGATCTGAAAATGATAACCAAACTTTGCACTTCTAAGAACTAAAAAAGAAAGAGGAAACTAAATCTAAAACCAACAGAAGGAAATAATAATATTGAGAGGTGGAGATGTAGAGAATATGAAAACAATATTCTATTGTTCAACAAAGTAATATTTAACAATAAAAAAGTTGATTCTTTAAAAATATAAAGTGACAAATATTTTAGTAAACTGACAAAAAGAATCAGATTCTAAATCAGTAATGAAAGTGGAATGTTGCTATTGACCTTACAGAACTAAAAATGATTAAAAGAGAATACTATGAACAATTATAGGTCAACAAATTAGATAACACAAATAAATTAGATAACATGGATAAATTCCTAAGAAAACACAAGCCTCCAAAACTCACTCAAGGAAAAATAGAAAATCAAAACAGACATATAACAAGTAAAGAGACTGAATCAGTAATTAAAAACCTCCCAAGAAAGAAAAGTCCAGGGCCAAATGGCTTCATTGGTAAATTCTACTAAATATTTAAGGAAACATTAACACCGATGTTTCTAAAGATCTTCCACAGAAGTGGTGGAGGAAGTAACACTTCCTAATGCATATTAAAAGATCATCATTACACTGGTACTGAGGTCAAATATGAAAGGGGGAGAGAGAGAGAGAAAGGAAGGAAGGAAGGAAGGAAGGAAGGAAGGAAGGAAGGAAGGAAGGAAGGAAAGAAAGAAAAAGAAAGAAAGAAAGAAAAAGAAAGAAAGAAAGAAAGAAAGAAAGAAAGAAAGAAAGAAAGGAAGGAAGAAGGGCAAGGGGGCGGGGGAAGGAAGAAAATTATAAACCAATATCCCTTTTAAGTGTAGATGAAAAAATCCTCAGTGAAATACTAACAAACCAAATCCAGAAGCACAGTAAAAGGATTATATACAATGAGCGGGTGAGATTAATCTCAAGAATGAAAGGGTAGTTCATTATGAAAAACTCATTCAATATAATTGTCTACATTAATGGAATAAAGGAGATAATGGTCATCAAAATTGATACAGAAAAAAAGCATTTCATAAAATCCAACACTCTTTCATGATAAAAACACTTAGCAAATTAGGAAGAGAAAGGAATCTTTTTAATTTGATAAAGAATATTTATGAAAAACCTGTAGCTAACATCATACTCATTGTCATCAAAAACCTTCCCTCTAAGAAGGGAGAAAAAAACAAGGATCCCTACATTTTTAAGATTAATTTCATTTGAGGGAGAGAGCTGGGAGGGGCAGAGGGAAAGAATCTTCAAGCCAACTCCCAACTGAGTGTGGAGCCCAACATGGGGCTCAATCTCACTACCCATGAAATCATGACCTGAGCCAAAACCAAGAGCCGGAGGCTTAACTAAAGAACCACCCAGGTGCCCCAAGGGTGCCTACTTTTATCACTTCTATTCAACATTATACTGGAATTTCTAGCCAGAACAATTAGGCATTCTTTAAAAAAAAATGAAAGGAATTCAGAATAGAAAAGAGGTAAAACTATCTAAATTCAAAGATGACTTGATATTATATATAAAAAATCCTAAAGAATACACACAGATACACACACACACACACACACTATTAATACTAATAAACAAATTCAACAAAATTGCAGGATACAAGATCAGCATTCAAAACTCTGTCTAACTGTGTATGCTAGCAATAAACAATCTGAAAATGGAATTAATTTTTTTCATTTACAATTGCATAAAAATAATAAAATGCCCAAGAATAAGAGTTTCAACACTGAAAGACTTTCACATTGAAAACCACAAAGACATTAAAGAAGGTGATATAAATGGAAAGTCATTTTTGTACATAGCCTGAAATGCATCATATGGCTAAAATGGCAGTACTCCTCAAAGTGATCCAGAGATTCAATGCAATCCTAGCAAAATCCCAATAGCCCTTTTTTTTTTTTTTTTTTTTTTTGCAGGAATGGAAGAGGCAAACATAATATTTATGTGAGACTGTAAGGTTTCCAAAATAGGTGATTAGTCTTATTAAGAGAAAAACAAAGATGTCAGACTCACATTTCCTGATTTCAAAACTTAATAAAAATCTACTTTATTCACTACTGTGTGGTTTCATCATAAAGATTAAGTTGTAGACCAATAAAAGTGTATTGTGAGTCAAGAACTAAGGCAATACATCTATGGCTAATTTATTTTTGTCAAGGATACTAAGACTATCCAATTGGGTAGGATAGCCTCTTCAACAAATGGCCCTGTGACAAATTCGAATCCACATGCAAGAGAATGAACTTGGTTCCCTTCCTTATGCCATATGTAAATGGTAACTAAAAATGGAATAAAGATATAAGTAAAATCTAATACTATAAAAATCTTAGAAGGCAACTTAGGTATAAATCTTCATGATCTCAAGATTTGGTGATAGATACTTGGATATGACCTCAAAAGTATAAATAACAAGAGAAAAAAAAGATAATTTGGACTTTATCAATATTAAAAATTTTGTGTATCACACACCACCAAGATACCGTTAAAAAGTGTAAAGTCCTCCCACAGTATGAGAGAAAATTTTTGCAAATTGTATATCTGATATTGTCTAGTATCCAGAGTAAATAAAGTACTCTGAGAATGTAAGAGCAAAAAGACAAACAACCCAATCAAGAAATGGACAAAAGACTTAAACAGAAATTTCTCCAATGAAGATATACAAATGACCAACAAGTACTGAAAAGATGTTCAACGCAATTAGTCATTAGGAAGTGCAAATCAACCCACCATGAAATACCTTTCAATACCCATTAGGGTGGCTATCATCAAAGAGATGAATAATAGCAAATGTTGATGAGGATGTGGAAAAATTGGAACTCATGCATTCCTGGTGGGAATGTAAGAAGGTGGAACACTGAAGAAAACATTTTGGTGGTTTCTTGAAAAGTTAAACATGGAATTAGCATAGGATCCAGGAATTCTATTTCTAGACATATATCCCTCCAAAACCATAGACAGGTATTCAAACAAAAACTTGTACAGAAGTATTCATAGCAGCACTATTCTCAATATCCAAAATGTAGTAATAACTCACGTCCATGCACAAACAAATGGATAAAAGAAAGTGGTATATTCATGTAATGGAATATTCAGCCAAAACATGAATGAATTATTGATACCTGCTACAATGTGGATGAACCTGGAAAACATTCATCTATGCTAAAGAAACCAGATATAAAATGTTCCACAGTATATGATACAATCAGTATGAAATATATTCCATTTATAGGCAATATAAACAGGCAAATCCATACAAACAGAAAGTGTATTAGTGGTTTTTAAGGGTTGAAGTGAGGGGGGATGGGAAGTGATTTCTTAGTATGTACAGGTTCTCCTTTAGATGCAATGAAAACAGGAATATTTTTAAACTAGAGGTGGTGGTGGCAAGATGTTCTGAACATCATAATACTATGAATGTTCTGAACATTCATAATACTATGAATTGTACATTTTAAAATGTTTAATTTTGTGTTATGTGAATTTTGCCTGAAATGTTAAAAAAACAATCTAAATCTAAATGTTAATTGATGGCTAAACTAAAACTAACAGCAAAGGAGGAGTAGGAATTGCTGACTAAGTGTAACTCAGGACAACGCTGATGATATCAAACAATGCTATCCCTGATTTGTGGCACATTTGAATCAAATAGCAGTTTTACCACACCCTTGGTTCTATCCTTAATTTTAGTTAATGGTTGGAGGAAGAAGAAGCAAACATAAAAATATAAACATCCTATAAAAGAGCATAATAGGGGTGCCTGGGGGGCACAGCGGTTAAGCGTCTGCCTTCGGCTCAGGGCATGATCCCGCCGTTATGGGATGGAGCCCCACGTCAGACTCCTCCGCTATGAGCCTGCTTCTTCCTCTCCCACTCCCCCTGCTTGTGTTCCCTCTCTTGCTGGCTGTCTCTATCTCTGTCAAATAAATAAATAAAATCTTTTAAAAAATTTAAAAAATTTTAAAATAAGCATAATAGTCATTAGGTACAGAAACAAAATAACAATATCTATGTGATTTAGCTTATTCACCTGAAAGAAGTAAAAACAATACATTTTTTAATGTTCGCCTTTAGAGATTCTCCGAGTCCACCACACTTCTAGAACCTTTGATACAATTTCAGTATTTAGTTCAAAGGGGTCATTTACTTATCATGGGAATTTCAGTCAGGTACCTTAAATCTTTTCATCTCTTATATTTTATGAAGAAAACCTAGATAGTTGTCTAAGATTTTATTATCCTCGAAAAAGGAGAAAAACAATGTGAAATGGAGGGAAGCAACAAAAGCAAGAAAAGATTCAGAAAACAAATAAAAGAGAACAATAATAACACCAGATCAGCAATCCCAGAAGAATATTAACTGAATATTTTTTTCTGCATGTGGAAAAAAATATAATTGAAAAATAAGATTGAAAATAAATTGAAAAATAATTCAGATCTATTATTTCCTTCCTTTAGAAACTGATATGAGTTCTAATGTGGAATAATATTCCAGTTCAAGTTCCTGATGATTGTATAGTGAAAAGGTGTGTTTTGGAGTCACATGAATTTGAGTACTGTTCTTGTGTAATTTTGAATAAGTTACTTTATTTCAGCTTTGGTTCTTCTCTTTGTTATATATTCTAACAATGCAAACCAGTGAATATTAGAGAAAATACATGTACAAACTCTGATATATTGTAGGCGCTTAGTAATTACAGCTATTACCATTAACGATAATTGCAAAATATCAAGAACATACATTAAAATTACAAATAACGCAAAAATAAGGCACCAGTTTCTTTTCAAGAATTTATATCATTGCCCTGAATAGGGAAGATAAATACATTTAAGAGCTCTGAATTTTTTCCCCTCAGCGGGTTTTCTTGTCTGGCTCACTTTCTTTTGAGTTTCGCTTAGCTACTTTGGCTTTAAAATATTTCTCACCTTTTACCTTACTTAAAAAGATACATGCTGCATTATGAGGGTTAATTATGTAGCATTTCAGAGCAACAGCTGCTAACTTGCTTTGATGTTATTCTTTAATTTAAGCCTACAATGGGTGGGTGAGTGATGGATGGCCTGCACAGATCATTTCTTTATTCAGAGAACTTAGTGTTCAGATACTGAGAAACGTCATATGGAGAAATATTTCTGTTTAGCACATTCAAGCATATGAGCTTATGCTTACTTTAAGCCTGATTCTATATCTTTATTTATTGATGAGCTTTTCAATATCAATCCATCAACATTAAAATATGGAATAACAAATGATTTTCCCTAAAGTACAATGATCTAATGTAATGCTTAATTGTATTACTATTCTTCTGAAAGAAAATGTAAAAGGTTTATTTGAGGGTAGGGTCATTTAACCCTGCTCTTTTCTTCTGATGACTATGAAAGATTAAGTATATTGTCCAGTTGTCATGGCTAATTAGAATAAACAATTTGCTTTTGAGAATTGACAGAGCCAGTGACCTTTCCATTTAACTCTTCTTGTTTATTGGTGCTACTAACAATGTTTAAATTATTATAATATATTTCACTCAAGCTTTTTCTGTCCATTTCTACTGAAGATTTACTCCCAAATTATTTGGTCCTTTTATTTTAAATATGATTGAAATCATTTCTCGTGCTCTCACCATTCCATAGCTTTAGTTACACGAAGTGTGGATCCACCAGCACTTCTAAATTAATTTCTGTAAGCTTTTAAAAATATTCTGCATAAAATCAAACCCAATATTGGTGTCTTTTCTGGTCTGTGTAAATTGCCCATTTCCCAAAGGAATCCCATGTTTACTTTCAATATTCAGTACATTATACTGAAATCTGTGCATTGGACAGCATCTCTTTATATGTGGTCTATTTTAACAAACATAAATAATGCTATTTTAAATTTCAATGACAGCCTAATTTTGAAGCAGCATATCTAGTAGATATTTAACTGGTTTGTTTGTTTTAACCCTAGCAAATTTTGTTCAAAAATCCACAATTCTTAATGGCCATATGAACTGAGTGAATTTTTCTCTCTCTCTTATTATAATCAAAGCCATTCAGAAAGTAATGTGTGTCCTTATTTCCTACTAATTTTTAATAATGCCATCTTATACTCCAGCTAATTTTTTGTTATAATTTGTCCAATACGTTTCATCATTTTTCAACTTTTTTTGGGGGGGGGCGGAGGTGTGGATCCCAACACAGGGCTTGAACTCACAACTGTGAGATCAAGACCTGAGCTGAGATTAAGAGTTGGACACCTAACCGACTAAGCCACCCAGGCGCCCTCTCAACTTTTTGATCCATTCTTCTCAAGATGTCCCATTCAGAAAGTGACCTGGGTACTAGAAATACATCATAGAATGTGGAATAGTCACTGTTCCTGAGGAGTGTATAGTCTAGGATTAATAACGTGTGCATGAACACTAGGCTTTCTAGCTTCAAATCCCACCATCCCATAATGATTGTGTTGCCCTTCGTGATCTAGTTTTTTCACCTATAAGATGGGACTAGCAATGACATTTATTTATAAGTGTTTTGTGAGGACTGAATTAATTCATATAACACAAACAAAATGGTACCCTGCACATACTTGCTCCCATACATGTTTGTTCAATGAATATTTAAACAGAGACACTAATGAATACAGAAACTGCTTTAATACAATGTACTAAGTGTTATAATTAGACATGAAAGTCCATTAGAAAATGAGCAATTTACACAGACTGATAGAGATTATGATGCCTTACTGGAGGAAATAAAGTACATGTTGAAAATGGTGGTCAGATGAAGGAGGGGACTACGCCTTTCCAATACAGGGAACAAAATAAGCAGCATAGTCGAAAACAGCAAGTATAAGCTGCTCTGTATCACACAACTGAAATGTGGGAAGCAGAGGTATCTATTTCATTCTGCTTCTAAGCCCCTGAGAGGGAAGTCTTGGGCCACCATAGGTGCGTACTGTTAGTGTCCAACCCAGAGCTTTACACAAAAGAGACACTCATCGTCTCATGCATTATTCCTGTGATTCAATCCACTTCATGCAGAGCTTCCAGGATAACGTACAGTATACACAGAATCCCTCAGAAGCAAAGTAGGCTGAAGAACATTAGTTGCTGCTTGTTACCAATGGCATTAAAGACACATTCCTGTTCTAGCACTAGACATGTTTTTCACACTTTACAGCCTCTTTGCCTTTATTCAGCCTGCTCTGTTCTTCTGTCTCAATTGTATATATTTACTTATACATATGAAGCAAAAATAATTTTCTAACTATAACATATCCATTTTTGCATAGCATACTTTAACTCAAGAAGTTTATTTTTAAATTTTCTTTAAAGCTTTTATTTATTTATTTGAGAGAGAGAGAGCACAAGTAGGGGGAGGGGTAGAGGGAGAGGGAGAAACACACTCCCCATTGAGCAGGGAGCTCAACGTGGGGCTCGATCCCAGGACCCTGGGATCGTGACCTGAGTCGAGATTAAGAATGAGATGCTTAATTGACTGAGCCACCCAGGCGTCCCCAAATCTAGAATTTTATAAAGTGCAGTGGGAAAAGCAGAGAAAACAGCAGAAAACAAAAAAGGAAATATTCTTAAAGGAAAGAAATTTCCTAAACACTGATCAATTCTTAGAACCATGTCCTTGAGGATTCACTGTCCTGAAGGTCCTGCCCTTGGATTTGGACTCCTACATTAGCTACACACCTGTCCTCTTAGAACATAATCTCCACAGCCACACACTTTCCCAGCAAAAATTAGATTCCATCTCATCTTCGATCAAAACCTATAATGGTGTCTATCACATTCAGAGTAACACGCAGGTGGCTGTACTTCTCCAAGCTCATCTCCTACCTCTGGAACTGCAGAGATCTCCATGCTGCTCTTCAAACATGCCGCAGGATTTCTGCTCAATAACTTTGCACTCAGTTGCCTCTACCTGAAATACTGGCTTGATTGTTCTCTCACTATTTTTTTCAATCCATATGATCTTTCCACGAACATACCCTGGTATAATTCTTATTGTCAATAAATTTACATTTCTAATCTCTTCCTGGACTTTTGATGTATTTTAGTGGGCAGGAGTCAGTTGCTGGGTTTCTGGTCATCCCTGGGTACTTCTAAGAGTCTCTAGGCCTTGAAATTAGAGTCTAAACCCTGAATTCAGTGATCAAATCCAAGAACTACTTGGTAAGTTTCTACTCAGCAGCCAGTGTTTTGGTTGGCATTATATGATTTCCACATGTCATTCTCTATTCATATCTACAAATTCCCCCTTTGAAGGGTTATTGAGAACACTGTAAATGTTATATGCAAAGTACCTAATAGACTCCTTGGCACAAAATAATAAAGAGGGTCTACTATTACTATGATTGCTGCTCTAATGAGGTGCATGAGTTTCTGAACGGAAAAACCAGTTTTACCTCCTGAGCTAATGAGAATTTTATTAGGAGTCCAGAACGAATTTTCTTATTTAAATTGCCTGGGCTGATCCGGAAATTAGTTAGGTTGGGAATTATCCCACAGAAAGTGAAGCTAGGAATCCAAGGGGGTTAACAGAGAAGAGTGGAGGTAGCAGGATAGCTGAGGGGATCTGAGCATCTAGACTGGGCCCTAGGACTGCCCATACTGCCTTCCCTCCCTCGGTTTCCCCTGGCTGACTATGTAACCAAACAACAACAACAACAACAAAAGAAAGCAAGCAATTTGAGCATTCCTTACAGGATGCCTAAATGCTACTCTTCAAAGTGCCCAAGGGAATGTATTTTATTTTTCAAAAATAAATCAAACTGTAATGCAACACACTTCTTTCTTAGAAAAGGAGAGTATAAAAGAAGTCATAGTGTTCCCTTGGAAAGGACTTATGGCCCGAAAACACATTTACAGCAGATTACAATCCGATCACAGCTTCACTTATCTATTTGGAAAGGCATTTATATTGCACTTATTACCAAGTCCCTGTTAAAGCTGTTTATGGAGACCACAAGGAAGAAATAATTTTTATGCTCCTTTTAGTTTGCTATAAATTCAGAAACAATTTTGCTTGAACAGCTGATCTGTGAATTAATAATGAGGGACTATAACTTTTTTTCACTACAGTATGTCAAGTACTTCTTTGTGTTTAAAAATTGATGAGGCTCAAAACTCCATTTCTTTACATGAAACAGATTTCAAAGGCATATGGGGTAATCATCACTTCCCTCATATGGAAAGTTCTTTCCAAGATCATGTCTTGGCTAGTAATAAATAAATAAATAAATAGATAAACAAATAGAGTTTAGCTTTGAATTCAGTATGAAATAAAATATTATGTTCTTTCTTTAAGTACTTCCTGAAAATATTCTCCTGAGAAATGATGTAAAGAATAATTTCTAGTAAAATATATAATGATTTATCTCGGAAATGCTGTGTACCTTAAGAAACAATTAACTGAGTCTTTCCGTAATGTGAATAATCCTCTTAACTACTTTCATTGGCCTTATATGTTTGGATTTTTGTATCTACTGTTTTTGAAGTAGCAATATTCTTTCTACTATATTTTTCATTCACTATTAGCTTCAATTTCTTTTGAAGATTTATTTATTTTAGAGAGAGAGAGAAAGAGAGTGTGGGGAGTGGCAGAGGGAGAAGGAGAGAGAGAGAGAGACTCATCAAGCAGACTTCCCACTAAATGTGGAGCCCAATGCAGGGCTCAATCCCAGGACGCTAAGATCATGACCTGAACTAAAATCAAGAGTCAGAAGCTCAACTGACCAAGCCACCCAGGTTCCCCACTATCAGCTTTAATTTACCAAGACTAAGACATCACTGAAATGAGCTTCCTATCATTGGGAACATTGGACAGGTATAGGCCAAGATGTAAATACCCTCATCTCCAAGTATGATGCCTTAGTTCTGAGCATGGACACATCAGCAGTTGAACCAAAGTCAACTTGAAGGTGACCTGAGGCAGTTGGCAGGGCTTGATCTTGTCTAGTAGTTTATATGGTTTAGCATCAGATGGAGGGCAGAGAGGAGATAATGCTTATGGTGATGTTGAAAGATTGTCCAGATTATCCATGCAGTAAAAGTAATTCTTAAAGTAGTTTTAATATAATTATTTTGTCATTGGAAATAGGGTGTTAATTTAATCAAAATACCTACTGACTGTTTACCGGAATATAGGGGATGGCAGTTAATGATATAATGTCCTGAAGGCAAATAATCTATCCTGCATAAGTTTTTAATTTTTGAGGGGCTAGGAGAAAATTTCCTAAGTAGTGTCTGAAGAAGACTTGCATTTCCATTTATTTAAAGAAAAATGTATACCTTTTTCTTCTTCCTTTCCTGAATTAAAAAAAAAAAATTATTGGGAGGAGGTTAAGATGGCGGAGGAGTAGGTGACCCCTTTTTCAGCCGGTCCCCTGAGTTGAGCTGGATAGGTACCAGACCAGCAGGAACATCCACGGAATCAGCCTGAGACGCAGGAAGATACATCTGGATCTCTACAAATGAACATCTCCAGCGCTGAGTATCGAGGTACGAAGCGGGGAGCCGTGAAACCGCGCACAGATATCGGAAGCTAAACAGAAGGGGGAGGGAGCCGCCGTGTCAGGGCGCCGGGAAGCGGTAGCCACCTGCAAGGGGGAGCGGACAGACCGCGGACCCGCACGCTTGAGACAGCAGGCTGAGAAGGGAGCTCCGGGAGCGCACGCGGGACGGCTGGCGGTTGGCGGGCCACCTGCACGGGGGAGCAGGCGGACTCGCGGACGGCACCCGCGAGACAACAGACTTAGAACGCGAGCTCCAGGAGCGCGCGCGCAGGGCGGCTGGCGGGCCACCTGCACCGGGGAGCGGGCGGACCGCGGACCCGCACTCTGGAAACGGCAGACTGAGTCCGTGAGCCGGGAGCGTGCACCACCAAGCATCTCACGGAGCTCCGGAGCTCCGGTGTGCTCACTGGATCGAGGCTGAGACCGGGAGCTCCGGGAGCGTCCGCGGGGCGGCTGGCGGCTGGAGGGCCACCTGCACGGGGGAGCAGGCGGACTCGCGGTCAGCACCCGTGAGACACCAGACTGAGACGGGGAGCTCCGGGAGCCCGCGCGGGGCGGCTGGCGGCTGGCGGGGTTGGAAACACAAAGGACAGAGACGTGCCGGCCCTGGAAGTGAGGGCTGGGACGCCGGGTGTGGGGCGCACAGCCCGGGATGCTGCAGGGTTGAGCAGCACCAACAGAAACAGAGTTAAAGTGGCCAGAACATCAGTGGAGAACGATCCGCGATCCCTCTGTTCTGAGACAGAGGCTGAATTTCAGCCGCTGCTGCTCTCTCAGAAGAGGCATAGCAAACCGCCAGGGAAAGCCGCCAGAGAACAAAAGCCCGGAAATACCGGCTCACAGGGTGCCCATCCCCATCCCCCCTCGCAAGGGACACAGAGACTCTACCCAAACAGGGTTTTCTGAGTACCGGCAGGCAGGCCCCTCCCCCAGAAGGCAGGCTGAAAAATCAAGAAGCCCACAACCCGGAGCGCCTGAGTGGCGCAGTCACCAAGCACCTGTCTTCGGATTAGGGTGTGATCACAACGCTCCGTAAGGAGTCCTTCATCGGGCTTCTCCACCGGGAACCTGCTTCTTCCTCTCCCACTCCTCTGCTTGGGTTCCCTTTCTTGCTGACTGTCTCTCTCTCTCTCAAATAAATAAATAAACTCTTTAAGGAAGAAGCCCACATCCCTAAGATCTCTATAAAACAAGGGCGCACGGCCTGGGTCCCAGTCAACACTTGGGCTCTGGACAACCCTGCAATCTCTCTTCATCAGAATGACGAGAAGGAGAAGTCCCCCCCAGCAAAGAAAAGATAATGAGTCTGTGGCCTCTGCCACAGAATTGGCCTCGGCCACAGAATTAATACATATGGATGTATCCCAATTATCAGAAATGGAATTCAGAGCAACAATGGTCAAGATGATGAGTAAACTTGAAAAAAGCATCAGAGAAAGCGTTGCTGAGAATATAGAATCCCTAAGGGCAGAAATGAGAGCGAATCTGACAGAAATTAAAAACTCAGTGGGCCAAATACAGTCAAAACTAGAGGCTCTGACGGCCAGGGTCACCGAGGCAGAGGAACGCGTTAGCGAATTGGAGGATGGGTTAGTAGAAGAAAAAACGAAAATAGAAGCTGGTCTTAAAAAAATCCACGCCCACGAATGTAGATTACGGGAGATTACTGACTCTATGAAACGATCCAATGTCAGAATCATCGGCATCCCTGAAGGGGTGGAGAAAAACAGAGGTCTAGAAGAGATATTTGAACAAATTGTAGCTGAAAACTTCCCTAATCTAGCAAGGGAAACAAGCATTCGTGTCCAAGAGGCAGAGAGGACCCCATCCAAGCTCAACCAGGACAAACCTACGCCACGGCATGTCATAGTGCAATTCGCAAATATTAGATCCAAGGATACAGTATTGAAAGCGGCCAGGGCAAAGAAATTTCTCACGTACCAAGGCAAAGGTATCAGGATTACGTCAGACCTGTCTACAGAGACCTGGAATGAGAGAAAGGCTTGGGGGGGCATTTTTAAAGCTCTTTCAGAGAAAAACATGCAGCCAAGGATCCTTTATCCAGCAAAGCTGTCATTCAGAATTGATGGAGAAATAAAGACGTTCCAAAATCGCCAATCATTAACCAATTTCGTAACCACGAAACCAGCCCTACAGGAGATATTAAGGGGGGCTCTATAAAGGTAAAAAGGCCCCAAGAGTGATACAGAGCAGCAAGTCACAACCGATACAAAGACTTTAAAGAGAAATGGCATCATTAAAATCATATCTGTCAATAATCTCTATCAATCTAAATGGCTTAAACTCTCCCATAAAACGCCACAGGGTTGCAGATTGGATAAAAAGACATGACCCATCCATTTGCTGTCTACAAGAGACTCATTTTGAACCCAAAGATGCATTCAGACTTAGAGTAAGGGGATGGAGTACCATCTTCCACGCAAATGGACCTCAAAAGAAAGCTGGAGTAGCAATTCTCATATCAGATAGACTGGATTTTAAACTAGAGGCCATAGAGAGAGATACAGAAGGGCACTATATTATTCTTAAAGGAAGTATTCAACAAGTGGATATGACAATTATTAATATATATGCCCCCAACAGGGGAGCAGCAAGATACACAAGCCAACTCTTAACCAAAATAAAGAGACATATAGATAAGAACACAGTAATAGTAGGGGACCTCAACACCCCACTATCAGAAATAGACAGAACACCCTGGCAAAAACTAAGCAAAGAATCAAAGGCTTTGAATGCCATACTCGACGAGTTGGACCTCATAGATATATATAGAACACTACACCCCAGAACCAAAGAATACTCATTCTATTCAAATGCCCATGGAACATTCTCAAGAATAGATCATGCTCTGGGACACAAAACAGGTCTCAGCCAATACCAAAAGATTGAAATTATCCCCTGCATATTCTCAGACCACAACGCTCTGAAATTGGAACTCAACCACAAGGAAAAACCTGGAAGAAACTCAAACACTTGGAGGCTAAGAACCATCCTGCTCAAGAATGACTCGATAAACCAGGAAATCAAAAAACAAATTAAACAATTTATGGAGACCAACGAGAATGAATACACAACGGTCCAAAACCTATGGGATACTGCAAAGGCAGTCCTAAGGGGGAAATACATAGCCATCCAAGCCTCACTCAAAAGAATAGAAAAATCTAAAATGCAGTTTCTATATTCTCACCTCAAGAAACTGGAACAGCAACAGAGGGACAGGCCTAACCCACTGACAAGGAAGGAGTTGACCAAGATTAGAGCAGAAATCAATGAATTAGAGACCAGAACCACAGTAGAGCAGATCAACAGGACTAGAAGCTGGTTCTTTGAGAGAATCCATAAAATTGATAGACCACTGGCAAAACTTGTCCAAAAACAAAGAGAAAGGACTGAGATTATTAAAATTATGACTGAAAAGGGAGAGGTCACGACCAGCACCATTGAAATTGCAAGGATTATTAGAAACTTTTATCAACAGCTATATGCCAAAAAACTAAACAATCTGGAAGAGATGGAGGCCTTCCTGGAAACCTATAAACTACCAAGACTGAAACAGGAAGAAATAGATTTCTTAAATAGGCCAATTAACTATGAAGAAATTGAGTCAGTGATAAACAACCTTCCAAATAATAAAACTCCAGGCCCAGACGGTTTTCCTGGGGAATTCTACCAAACATTCAAAGAAGAAATAATACCTATTCTCCTAAAGCTATTTCAAAAAATAGAAACAGAAGGAAAGCTACCAAACTCATTCTATGAGGCTAATATTACCTTGATCCCCAAACCAGGCAAAGACCCCCTCAAAAAGGAGAATTACAGACCGATTTCTCTAATGAATATGGATGCCAAAATCCTCAACAAGATCCTTGCTAATAGAATCCAACAGTACATTAAAAGGATTATCCATCATGACCAAGTGGGATTCATACCTGGGATGCAAGCATGGTTCAACACTCGCAAATCAATCAATGTGATACATCATATCAACAAGAAAAGACTCAAGAACCATATGATCCTCTCAATTGATGCAGAAAAAGCATTTGACAAAATACAGCATCCTTTCCTGATTAAAACCCTTCAGAGTGTAGGAATAGAGGGTACATTTCTCAATCTCATAAAAGCCATCTATGAAAAGCCTACTGCAAGCATTATTCTCAATGGGGAAAAGCTGGAAGCCTTTCCCTTAAGATCAGGAACACGACAAGGATGCCCACTCTCGCCACTATTATTCAACATAGTACTAGAAGTCCTTGCAACAGCAATCAGAAGACAAAAAGGGATCAAAGGTATCCAAATCGGCAAAGAAGAAGTCAAACTGTCTCTCTTTGCAGATGACATGATACTCTATATGGAAAACCCAAAGGAATCCACTCCCAAACTATTAGAAGTTATAGAACAATTCAGTAAGGTGGCAGGATACAAAATCAATGCCCAGAAATCAGTTGCATTTCTATACACGAATAACGAGACTGAAGAAAGAGAAATTAGGGAATCCATCCCATTTACAATAACACCAAAAACCATGCGTTACCTTGGAATTAACTTAACCAGAGACGTAAAGGACCTATATGCTAGAAACTATAGATCACTTTTGAAAGATATTGAGGAAGACATAAAAAGATGGAAAAATATTCCATGCTCATGGATTGGAAGAATTAACATAGTTAAAATGTCCATACTACCCAGAGCAATCTACACTTTCAATGCTATCCCGATCAAAATACCGAGGACATTTTTCAAAGAACTGGAACAAATAGTCCTTAAATTTGTATGGAACCAGAAAAGGCCCCGAATCTCCAAGGAACTGTTGAAAAGGAAAAACAAAGCTGGGGGCATCACAATGCCGGATTTCGAGCTGTACTACAAAGCTGTGATCACAAAGACAGCATGGTACTGGCACAAAAACAGACACATCGACCAATGGAACAGAATAGAGAACCCAGAAATGGACCCTCGGCTCTTTGGGCAACTAATCTTTGATAAAGCAGGAAAAAACATCCGGTGGAAAAAAGACAGTCTCTTCAATAAATGGTGCTGGGAAAATTGGACAGCTACATGCAAAAGAATGAAACTTGACCACTCTCTCACACCATACACAAAAATAAACTCCAAATGGATGAAAGACCTCAATGTGAGACAGGAATCCATCAAAATTCTAGAGGAGAACATAGGCAACAACTTCTATGACATCGGCCAGAGCAACCTTTTTCACGACACATCTCCAAAGGCAAGAGAAATAAAAGATAAAATGAACTTATGGGACTTTATCAGGATAAAGAGCTTCTGCACAGCCAAGGAAACAGTCAAAAAAACTAAGAGACAGCCCACGGAATGGGAGAATATATTTGCAAAGGACACCACAGATAAAGGACTGGTATCCAAGATCTACAAAGAACTTCTCAAACTCAATACACGAGAAACAAATAAACAAATCATAAAATGGGCAGAAGATATGAACAGACACTTTTCCAATGAAGACATACAAATGGCTAACAGACACATGAAAAAATGTTCAAAATCATTAGCCATCAGGGAAATTCAAATCAAAACCACACTGAGATACCACCTTACGCCAGTTAGAATGGCAAAGATAGACAAGGCAAGAAACAACAATTGTTGGAGAGGATGTGGAGAAAGGGGATCCCTCCTACATTGTTGGTGGGAATGCAAGTTGGTACAGCCACTCTGGAAAACAGTGTGGAGGTCCCTTAAAAAGTTAAAAATTGAACTACCCTATGACCCAGCCATTGCACTACTGGGTGTTTACCCCAAAGATACAGACGTAGTAAAGAGAAGGGCCATATGCACCCCAATGTTCATAGCTGCATTGTCCACAATAGCCAAATCATGGAAGGAGCCGAGATGCCCTTCAACAGATGACTGGATTAAGAAGCTGTGGTCCATATATACAATGGAATATTACTCAGCTATCAGAAAGAACGAATTCTCAACATTTGCTGCAACATGGACGGCACTGGAGGAGATAATGCTAAGTGAAATAAGTCAAGCAGAGAAAGACAATTATCATATGATTTCTCTCATCTATGGAACATAAGAACTAGGATGATCGGTAGGGGAAGAAAGGGATAAAGAAAAGGGGGGTAATCAGAAGGGGGAATGAAACATGAGAGACTATGGACTATGAGAAACAAACTGAAGACTTCAGAGGGGAGGGGGTGGGGGAATGGGATAGACTGGTGATGGGTAGTAAGGAGGGCACGTATTGCATGGTGCACTGGGTGTTATACGCAACTAATGAAGCATCAAACTTTACATCGGAATCCGGGGATGTACTGTATGGTGATTAACATAATATAATTTAAAAAAATCATTAAGAAAATTATTGGTTTTCCTTTGTATTGTATTATTTTTCCATTCTATCTCTTTTTTCATATATATGAAATCTTCCTTCTTTTATTCTTCTCTAGGACTCTGTATGGTGATAAGATTTTGTAAATATCCAATCTCTAAGTGTAGAGATTGGAAATTAAGTCAGAAAGTGGAAGAACATGCCTTTGAATCTTTGCAGATACACACTCTGCAAATGAGTTACAATTTTAAGAAATTTAAAAAGACAAAAAGATTATATAATGTTGGAAGTTTTTTTTAGAGGTAAACACTAAAGCTAGAGAGAAACTATAGCTAAGAAAGAAAACCATTTTTATATCATAAAATGTTGTTATCTTGTTCAAGTTTTCCATATTTAGCTACTAATTACATTAAGGTGTATCAAATACCAATCCAAAGATTCTGGGGGGGTTGTGGAATGTCACAGGAACAAGTTAAGCCTAGATAGCATTTATTTGTAGTTAAAGCCGTACTTGACAATATGGTGAGTTTAGCTGTGCTACAGATGTCACTGATTTTTGAATAATTATGGATTGTATTTTAATAGGTATTAATTATGCAGAAGTTCCTATTCCAAACAATGTTTGTCTTCTTTGAGAGAATGATTAATACTTTATACTTCTTATATAATATCACAAGGCATTAGAGAGAAGAACAGCAGAGAGCCAGATGTTCTGGTCTGAGGCAATCTTAAGACCTTGGAGTTTGCTTTGGAACTGGACGGACTTTAAAGATGATCTAGTTCAATCCCTTCATTTTACCAGTGAAAATCTCGAAGCCCAGCGAGATTAAAGGATATACCTAAAGTCACACAGCTCAGTTACTAAAGAATTCGGATTAGATCCTATGTTCTTAAATTCTATTCTATTCCCTTCTCAGGAGTGAGATGGTCATGGGTAGAGCTTAAAAGATAAAAAAAATCCATATATAGAGATAGATATAAATAAATGTGTGTATATATATATTTAAATTAATGCATAGAGAAAAAGAAAGATTAATTATTTAGGAGTGATTGAAAATTTTAAACCCACAGAAAGTGCCAGAAAAAAATACTTCAGAAAAAAAATCTACCATCTTCTAGGTAGTAACTCAATCTATACTATTTGCATAATATTATTTGTCTTGTGTAACTTGTAAACATTTTTGTATCTACATATTCTTTAGTATATGTGGATATTAAATTTACTAAATTCAATTAACATACATATGTAGTAATTCTACCCAAATAATATTTAACAACCGTTGTTTATTAGGTACTGCAATAAGTGAACAGTTTAACAAATTCTATTAAACTCCAGAAGTTTAATTTCTAGAATGCAAAGATAAAATTCTCTGATATAAAATACAGTATGATAAAAGGTACAGTAGCTGTAATCATAATCAGCTTTCAGAACACTGGAAATGGACAGAGTAATAGAGACATAGCTACAGAACGATACTGAAAACATCTGGGAAAAAATCCTTAAAACTAATAGACACAATCTGATGTGAGTTTTAAACAAAAGACAGAACCTTTGAGGCAGGTATATGAAGGTGGGCATTTTTAGTATAAGAATTATTCCAAGTTTATTTCTACCACATGCCCCTTTCCTTTTCCAAGCTCGAGGGCACAAATCTTTCAATAGAAGAAAGTAAATTTTTTATTTTACTTGTCAAGAGGAGTAAAACAACCATCTTCTCTCTGATTTCTAGATATGAGTGACTTGAGAACAATTTTACATAAAATTCACCTAGCCGCCTAATGGTCTCTAACCACACTTTAAATATTTGCCAACTGTCTCAGAATTCAACATAAAATGGTTTTTGAAAGGTCTTACATTCTCTAGCAAAGATCATGTTAAATATAAATTATGTCAGACATTCAAACAACAGATTTAAAAGTCTTCATCTATTGTTGAGATTAAAATACAAATAATGTATTATCTATTAGAGAAAACCAAGCATCACTAATACACAGGCATTGTAAATACACAAAACAGAGATTAGCTAGAAATTAAGAAACTCCCAAATTAGATGCTAAATGTTCCATAGTAGAAGTCAACTTTTAAATTCTGCCCAGATCTCAATATGCTTCCTTAGAAAGATAGCCCCCTCATTTTTATTGTTACTTTTAATTTAACTTACATCAACTAATTTTATTAAGCCCTTGCTGACTATTGATTTCTGTAGGATCCTTGTCCCCTGCTGTGCCAGCCATGAAAATAAGATCATCAGTTCTTCTACTGTGGGGACCCTAATTGACTGAGGGTCTCAGCTGCTGTGCTTGGAAATCTATGGCTGTACTTGTGACCTGACCATGTTTTCCACAGGCTGCTCTGGGACTGTGCTTGAGGACGGTACTGATAGGAAAGCGGAACCATTTCTACTATATGTGAGGCTTCTCTGAATAGGGGTTTTGGCTCCAGGATTTCCGATAGCACTGTTCAATCTTCCGCAGACTCCGGCAGTCTAGGATGTTTCACCCAGACTCATTTCCTGTCTTTCCATTCTTCTTCACTCAGGGTCAGACAATCACAGGGTTGGGCAGCTCTCCCAGCCTGGCCTGTCTCCCTCCCAATTTGTTCTCACTGGTGCTCCTCTTAAGAAATTTCTGCTTGGTGTCTTCTTTACAAAAGACCCAGAATAAGACACGTGCATATAGATGATATGTAAAAATAATGTCCAATTACAAATAGCCGTATCATGAATGTGACAAAATTTCAACAGAAGTAATAAATTATTATTAAACCAGGAGTTCAGTCCTCATAGTAAACAGTCAAAACTAGCCCGTTCCTTGGCAACTCTCAAAAAAAGTATTCAAATTGGTCAATGAATGCAACAGATTATGCTTCTACCATACAGAAACAATGGGACTTCCCCAAAGAAATCAAAATAGCTTTTTAAGTGTATTTTTTTCTGATTATAAAAGTAAGCATGCTATTTTTATTTTTTTTTAAATTTACTTGGTATTTTCTCTACCTGTAATAAATTTCCTCATGTTTTTCCCCTTGTTTAGTATGACAAGCGATGCAACTTTTCGTAGCTATCTCAAAGTAACAATGACTGATAGAAATTCTCCATCAGACACAAGCAAAAAGACACATGTTTTAATGAAGTCAAAGATTTTAAAGAAGATATGGTCCATATTTACAATGGAATATTACTCAACCATCAGAAAGAACAATTACCCAACATTTACAGCAACATGGACAGGAATGGAGGAGATTATGCTAAGTGAAATGAGTCAGGCTGAGAAAGACAATTATCATATGGTTTTACTCATTTGTGGAACATAAGGAATAGCAGGGAGATGGGTAGGAGAAGGAAGGGAAGAATGAAGGGGGTGGTAAACAGAAGGGGGAATGAACCATGAGAGACTACGGACTCCTGGAAGCAAACTGAGGGTTTCAGAGGGGGGGAGGTGGGGGATTGGGATAGCCCGGTGATGGGTATTAAGAAGGGCACGTATTGCATGGAGCACTGGGTGTTACACGAAAACAACGAATCATGGAACACTACATCAAAAACTAAGAACGTACTGTATGGTGACTAACGTAACATAATAAAAAATTTTTAAAGACAAAAGCAAAAAAAAAATGAAGTCAAAGATTTAAGAACATGTGTGGATTGGTCAGCACTTCATGCAGAACATACAACGGAATGCTCTCAGTTGGAGGAATAATTTCATTAGCCCACCATTCCCCATAAGAGGATGTAACCGCTAATGATTACTCTGAAGATAGAAAAAAAAATCTAGATAAGTCCCTTCTGTTTATTCCTTCAATTCCAAGGAAACTATGTATCCTCTTAGATTCTTCCAACTCTTTGGGGGATTTTGGCTATTACCACCCACTTGCTTGATTTGATAAACAAATATTCCTAAGTGTTTACTGAAGGGGAGCGCTAATGTTCAATTTTCTGTGTAAACTGTGCTAGTGTTTTCATGTTCCAAGCTTTGCTTTCTTTATTTCTTTAAAACTGACTGTACACGTCACTACTACTGCCACTTCTCTGGCCTGTCCGAAATGACTGTGTCCTTCACTTCTATTAGAAATATCTTGACACTACCTCCATGATAGTACTTACCATAACACATTAGACTATGTTTATATATTAAACTATTTTACTAGGTTATGAAGGACTTGATGAAAACATACGTGTTAATGATTTTGGTATCAAACTCCTCCTCCACCTATGCCTATGGTTATCTGCAGATGGTCAGATTAAACCCATCAAATAAAAAAAGGGACATTTCATTTTCTTTTTTTTTTTTAAAGATTTTATTTATTTATTTGACAGAGATAGAGACAGCCAGCGAGAGAGGGNAGGGACATTTCATTTTCTTTTTTTTTTTAAAGATTTTATTTATTTATTTGACAGAGATAGAGACAGCCAGGGAGAGAGGGAACACAAGCAGGGGGAGTGGGAGAGGAAGAAGCAGGCTCATAGCAGAGGAGCCTGATGTGGGGCCCGATCCCATAACGCCGGGATCACGCCCTGAGCCGAAGGCAGACGCTTAACCGCGGTGCCACCCAGGCGCCCCATGGGACATTTCATTTTCTAAGAATAATAAGAATTACTAGCTCTTACTGAGATTGAGACAAGTAAAGTCTTTCCCTAAGTAGTTTCAAGATTGCGGAGGGAAGTTTCTGAAGTCTGTACAAGTAGCTTCTACTAATTATATTCAATCATACCCTTACTGAGCATTCATGTGCCAGGCAATGAGCTATGTGTTAGGGATAACAATACAATGGTTATGATTCTGTTACTAGGGACCTTATTCTCATAGGGAAGACAGCTATGTAAACAAATAGTTTTTGAAAAATGAGTTCTGCTGTCATAGAAACTTGCATAGAATTCCATGAAAATACAATTATCAGGGGCTAGAATTGTTTCCACAGACAAGATGAGGTGTAGAGACATTGCAGCATAAGAAAGCCCGCCACATTTCTCGACATTTGCTGCAACAGGGACGGCACTGGAGGAGATAATGTAAGTGAAATAAGTCAAGAAGAGAAAGACAATTATCAGTTTCTCTCATCTATGGAACATAAGAACTAGGAAGATCGGTAGGAGAATAAAGGGATAAAGAAAGGGGGGTAATCAGAAGGGGGAATGAAGCATGAGAGACTATGGACTCTGGGAAACAAACTGTGGGCTTCAGAGGGGAGGGGGGTGGGGGAATGAGATAGGCTGGTGATGGGTAGTAAGGAGGGCACGTATTGCATGGTCCACTGGGTGTTATTTGCAACTAATGAATCATCGAACTTTACATCAAAAAATAAAAATTAAAATTAAAAATTAAAAAAGAAAAAAAAAAAGAAAGCCTGCCACAGTAGTGGCACTGGGAGCAATTTGCTTGAAGCCCAAGATAAATATTAGGAAGTAGCAGATGGTGAGGATGAAGAAAAATTGAAAAATCTAGGTCACACATGTCTTTAATTCCATGAAAAATATTGATATTTCTTGTACAGATAATGGGTACTATTGTCATATTTGAAGCAAGGACTTGCAATATGAGTAATAGGGACGATTAGACAAATTAGAATATATTTTGGAGATAGAATCAATAGCAGTGGCTGATCTTGTGAAAGCATGAAGTGAGATAGATGGTGAGTTAGAAGTCCGCGCTGATGCAGGAGTAAATGGCAGGCCATGGCATGGAGAGGAAGGTACCCACTGAGGTTTTTAATAAGTAACTGTTGGTAAGGGGTGGCTTAGATGCTGTTAGGTAGCAATAAGTAAGAAAGGGTGAAAGTAATACAATTGAGATGAAGGATTATAGGTGTCTAAAGGGGATCACGTGTCTTTTTCTCCTGGTGATGAAGGACCGGTGGTCTGTAGGTGACCCAGTGGGCAAAAATGGCAAAAGCAAACAACTCCTGCTTTCAGTCCCACACCCATCCAGGCTGTTTAGAATAATACGCAGGCAGGTGTGCAAAAATAGCTCCCAAGAAGAAGAATGGAGTTTCATTAAAGGCAAGGAGGGTGAAGAAGAATGCTTTTAACAGTCTGTGGATGTAAGGAAATTTAACTCAAATAGCTGCCTATAAAAATAAGATAATGTTGAGGCATCTGAAGTGATTCCCTGCCTATGAGCCCCATCTGTCCGTTTGAGGTTTTTCACATTTATCTTTAAGTGGGCCAAAGTCTATACTTAGTTTTTTTTTTTTCTTTTATGTTCACAATGTACTGGGGAGAAAATAACAACTGCTATTTAGAAATAAGTGAGCAGCCTATTGTACTGGATGTATTGATGGTGAAAATAAATATACCATTCAACAAAAGCACTTTATCTAAAATCTTTCATATGTTGCCTTTTAATTACCCTTTATCTCTTGCTGATGATTAAAAAAATAGGCTGTCCAATTATCATCTTCTTTGTCTACAGAATGGTATTTTTCCAATGTCTCATGAAAAAAAAAATTGTAAAATTCTAATGAACACCAGGAATTATTTTTCAGCTCTACAATTCATAAATCTAAATGAACAAAAGATAGCTGAATTGAATTAAGGTATATTAATACTGGACAAGGGTTCAAAAATAAAATTAAATTGATGAATCTAAGGTAATGAACTATGATATTCCAGGTGCTTAAATATTTTTACAGAGTATTTAATTATCATATATGAAGCAATGTTTTGCAAGAGACAAGCAATCTACCCTGATATAATAGATTAGAAATGAAAATCTATTTTATAGTAATTCCTGTCTCTCATACTTGAAAGTGAGTATATATTGTATCCTTTCTAAAGCTTATCCCAGCGCTATTTGGATAGTGAGTATAAAGACTATTTTTAGAATATTTAACACACTGGCAACTATGCAGGAAGCTCTTAGATGATGACTAAAATAAGGAATAAGCTTGCTTGCTTTCTATTGGAAGTAATTTTTAAGTGTTGAAAACACCAGAACATAGCACTACCCAATTATTATAAAGCACACATTCTAATCAATATAATCTAACTGATTTAGTGTCTTTTAACATGGTACACCATTGTTTGTGCATTAACAATGAACATCTCTCAAAAAGTGTCCGGTAAAACAAATTTCAGAAATACATCTGACTGAACAGTAGATTGTGCAAAATCTCTCCACAAAAACAAACAAACAAAAGGGGTCATTTTAAATGGAGGTAAATGTGTGTGTATATGTGTTGGGGGAGTGGGTCAGTTGGGTGCTCTCAGGAGAAAAGTGTTTAAGAACACTCAAATGCCCCATTCTAACCAAATTATGCAGGTTTGCATCCCAGCTCCACATTGAGTAAGCCATTTAATTTCTCAGTGAGTCTGTTTCTTAATGCATGAAATGAGATTAGTATGGTTGTTCTGATTAACAATAGGCTAAAGTATGCACAAGATAAAACATTCCCTTCACAGATTAGGCATTTGATAAGTATCAGTTATTTCTGAAGCTATATTAAAAATATCTGACAACTGATAGGTCATGGGCACCAACCAATCGGAATGCATGACAACCTGGCATACATCTTAATACAAACCCTGATTATTTAATACACACACATATGTGCATGTGTAAAATATATGTACATACAGAGTGATTTGAAACCAACTGACACTTTTAAATTGGTATTACTCAAAAATTAAGTTGTGCATGTAACAAGATATTGAGGTATCCTTTAGTGCATCTAAAGGCTATCAGAAAAGTTCTCTAAGTAATGGCCAAAATGAGCTGGTTCTGAGAGAGGTATTTATTGATGCTGTGGTCTGGCATATTTTCTATAAGTGATTGAAGATGGATTATTGCCATTTTCAGAAGCTATAGGTCCTGACAGAAGTAGATAATGTCGAACAATACAATATCTGCTATTAGAGTCATGGAGAAAATAAGATGACTTTGCAGTTCATCTCACAATGACAGGCTTCTTTTGATTTTATTTATTTTTCTTTTCTTAAGCAGAAGAAAAGAATAGACATGATGTTCCTAGGGGTACTGAAAATAAACATGTCATCACTGAACATGTAAGGAATTCATTGCCATACAGACCTTTGTTCCACTCTATCTATCTTCTGTCTTTTTATCTATCTATCTATCTATCCATCCATCCATCACCTATTTATTGCAGTGAGAGTAATCACATATCTGGACTTGTTGATGAAGTGTTTTCTTTCCCACTATACCTACAGAAAGTCTCTGACAATCTCATTTTCCAACAGAATGGGGTTTTTTCTTGTTTTCCTCATGCTGTTCTGAGTTTCCTAATGAACATCTACTATATTGGTGGCTTGTTCATTCTGTTCAAAATACTGATGTACCTCTGGACCTGCCAGATAGTACATCTCAATATTTTTTTATTTTAGAGATTCTTGTTTTTACCACATTTTCCTTTCACCCTTGTGAAAATGAAGGATTCTATCGTGGCTCTGATTTCAACCACTAATGATTTTTTACTTCAAAGGGTCGAAAATGAATTACACTATAGGCGTGATGTTTATAATGGCACATATTGGACATAATAGAAAAACTGTGAATGATTATTAATTCATTTTGAGTATGTACTGATATTCCTAGTAAACTGCATAGTAAATTTGAGAGTGTTCAAACATTTACCAGCATGATGTTCTTCAGGTAATAAGCATGCAGGTTTATCATTTGGTTACTCTGATACTGATGCTTAAAAAAATTCTCTAGTATTCCATTTAACAGGTATTTATTCAGAATTCTTCCTTGTCGTCTTTATTACAGGACGTTTTTACTCAAAGTATTTCCCACCAAAGATAAGGGACTCAATACAGCTACTCACAGGAGTTATGTGAATCATCAGTCCTCATGATTGCCAAAAAAACAAAACTATCCTAGGTTTTGAACTTCTTCCTATATCTTGTTTGCAGAAGAGTATGAATTGCATTCTCTATAGCACCAATATTAAAACTCCAAATTAAAACGAACAAAAAACTCAATGCTTCCTGAGCTTTATAAGGTATTTAATAAATATACTTACTGAACGTCAACTGCAATGATAGTCTTCTTTGTAGTGTTACAATTTGATAATTTCAATTAAAAAAAATACACTCTTTGGAGAAATATTAGCCATGGGGTAGGTAGGGTTCTAACTTACTTATAAACCTTACCAATTATTCAACATTATTATAAATGAAGTTGATACTAAACTAAAACTAACACACCTACTGAAATATCCATTCCAATACACATTGCTTTGAAACAGAACAAAAAAAAAAAATCACTGAGTAAACATCTCTAGAACATTTTCAGAATTTCATGAAAGACATAAATTTCAAACAAACATTCTAGGAGATTTATAATGAAATCCACCTGAGGGAGGGGAAAATTAGATTCTCTAAACCTTAGAAGAATTGTAATATTCCCGGGGTTCAGGTTTTGTTCAGTCACAAGTTTCAGTCAAATCTTAAATGAAATAACAAGCTTCCCTTTGAGGAAAGTCCAAGTGAATTTTCTCTTCTTAGCACTTACAGAAAATGTGGATTTGTGCAAGCCGAAGATATAGATACCCAGACTGAATAAACAAATGGCCCTGTCTATAACTGGTAATTTAAGGGACTCTGAGAAAACCTCTACAGATGAAACCTTATAGTTTCACTGTTACTCTTGAGCTGCTTCGAGTAATCCAAATATCTTCAAACTGAGCCGTCTTTTTATGGCGTTACACAAGTGGTTGTTAACAGCAACTCCCTGTCTCCGCAGCACTAAAGCCATGGAGAAGTTTTCAGTAATATACAAACTGGGGCTTGACTCATTCCCTTTTTCTTTTATGCAGAATCACCACGCCAGAAAGATAATAAGAGAAACATTATTAAGTGTGCTACATTTTTTTTTAAGATTTATTTATTTATTTTAGGGAGGGAGGGGCTGAGAAGGACAGAGAGAAAGTCTCAAACAGCCTCTGCCCTGAGCATGGAGCCCTGCATGGGGTTCGATCTAATGACCCTAAGATCAGGACCTGAGCTGAAACCAAGAGTCAAATGCTCAATAGACTGAGCCACCCAGGCTCCCCTAAGTGCACTACTTTTTAACAAATATTTACTGAGTGCTAATTAGTATAACTGCTATAGTTATAATAACTATACTGTGACAAGAAATGCATCAACTCAAGGGAATGGGAAAACAGCATTTGTTGATTATCTATCGTGTGTCAGGAAGCGCACAATATCCTCCAATCAACTCAAAATAATGTAAAGTGGGAAATACGCGTATTTTAGACATAAGGAAACCTAATCTTAGATTCATTTGTAAATAATAGGATATGCAGTCCAAACTTTTTAAATCAAAAAGAATATGGGGATTCATACAGATGGAAATTCTAGGACCAGCTCAAGCATAGCTGAAATTTGGTCCACAGTAATGTAATTAGATCATGTTTTTTCTTAGTTTATCGGCTCTGCCATCTTCTATCTTCATTTACGGTCTAGGCTTCACGCGGTGTGAAGGTAACCGCTGTAGCTCTAGAATTCCTAGACCAGTCGACGCAAAAAACCAGAAGTCTCTTTCCAGGAAGTCCCAGAAAAAAAATGTTCATTATACTATATGGGTTCGGAGTGGGTTACACAGTGTGTCTAAACTAATAATTGTGGCCAGAGAAATCTGGAGACTTATTTGTCTATGCCTCTGTCAGTTGCTCTTCCTCTTCCGTTAAGTAAGTAAAGCAACGTATGCAATCTAAGAAGAGGGCAGGGTGAACCCCTAGCCGACCAAAAAAAAAAGAAAAGAAAAGAAAAAAAAGAAAATTGCCTTGATAAAGTTTTTTAAAAAATATTTAAAAAAAAAATACACGCCGTTGGAGTCGGCATAGAGAAACAGGGAAGAAATGAAAGTGAAAGTGGGTGGGTCGGGCTCTTTCCTTCCACCATCCCCACCCATCTCCATTTAATCAACCTGGGTACTACGGCATTTCTTTCTTTTACATAAAGACTTTCAACATAGGGTCCCTCTGCTCTGAGGAAGAGAAAAAGAAAGAACACTAATATTTTAAAAATAGATGTCAATTGACCTCAGTATCGACATAAATTGTGTATAGCTACAGGTGAGAGGGGATGGGGGTTGAGGACGGAATAAGCTAACAAAATTATTCCAGTGAATTAAAGATAAACTAATACTTGAAACAAGCAACATTTCTGGATGAGACAGGTATCCCTAGCAGACATTTTTTTTAAAATGTCCTTTACAAAGTTTATTTTGTTTGAAATTACACTGTAGTAAATGGTAACATCTGAATTTGAATCTATATTCTTACCATTCCAAACTGAGTTGTTTTTACAAAATATATTTAGGGCGCCTGGGTAGCTCAGTTGGTTAAATGCCTGACTCTTGACTTTGATCCTGATCTCAGGGTTGCAAGATTGAGCCTGAGTCGGGCTCTGTGCTCAGCTTGGAGTCGGTTTGAGACTCTCTCCCTTTTCCCTCTGCCCCTCCCCACACTTGTGTGCGTGCTCTCTCTCTCTCGAATAAATAAAATCTAAAAAAAAAAAAAATGTCTTTTAATTTTTAACTGTTGTGATACTCATATTGCACTAAAGGAAAATAAGACAAAATCTATATTCAGTTTCCTATTAAAACTAGAATAGTGTCTGTCATGTGAACAGTTCAGCTGTTGAATGAATAAATGAAATAAACAATTGGTTGATGCCCTTAAGAAGAAGTAAATTCTGAGACGAGTACTATCATAAAAGACGGAGGAATAGAAAAAGGGGCATGAATTAGAGTGCATTCGAGTTTGGCCAGGAGATTGACATAAATTAAGAGGATCTAAATCAGAATCAGAAAGAGCACTTTAGACAAAATGAATGGTTAAGTGGAAACAGGAAATACAGGAGCTACTGTTCACGTTGGCTGGACCTAGGGTGTGTGCAGATCACACACTTAAGAAGTGGGCTCAGTGTAGTTTGGCTTTAACCTATATGCAATAAGAAATATTGTAAAGTTTTGTGTTTGTTTTTTTTTTTTCTTTCCAATGCAGAACTGTATCACCATAGCTTGGAATTCAAAAGAGGAATGTTCTCTGTTTAGTGAGCTGAAGAAGGGAGAAAACAAGTATGGAGAAAAGGTGAAGAGTTCATTACATTAGCAAGGTTGGACATAAGGGAGCTCAGCTTAGGGCTGTGTCATGAGAGCAGAAAGGAGCAGATTAATAAATCGACACTATAAAGTTAGACATGAGCAGGCAGGAAAAAATTACTGTAGGGTCTGTAGGGATTGTAGACACCACATCCTATTTTTTCTCTATCCCTTCCGAAATCATTTACTCGTGGAAAAGAAAAATCAAACTGATCTAAGCAAAATTAAACACTGTACTAAAAGCCCCAAAGGATCTGAAGAGCTACTTTCCAAGATAGGGCTCTGTGAGTCTCAACACAAATGAGGAACAACAAAAATTCAGAATACCAAGGGGATTCCAACTAGGGAAATTATAACAAATTTTATAAAAGGTTGCTTTGAGATCAGTCCTGAAGGGTTTTTAGGCAGACAATGAAGAAACGGGGCATTCTGCAAATGAATGCAGCTAGAGGAGAAAATTCGGTGTAGGTTTATTGTGAGGGGGCGAGTTTTGTTGCAACAGAGGTAACAGGAAAGTGAGAGACGGAATGTGTTAAAGGTAAGTGTGAGATAATTTGTAGAGGATATCAGTCATTAGGTTTTACCCTAAAAGTGAAAAGACTTGAACACTAAAATGTATTAAGTGCTAAGAAACTGAATTTAGACAGAACTGAGTTTATAGCTGGTTCCAACACTTATTAGTTAAGTGATTCACCATATGTAGAATAGGGATAAAAATTTATGTAGCTGCTAGTTTTAAATGAAGCAGTGCATAAAAACTCTGAGCTCACTCTCTGGCATAGAGTAAGTGCTCAGTGTTTCCTCATTACTCCTAACATATTATATAACCATAGTAATAAGAACAAAAACTATAACCAAGCAATACAACCGGAAGGTATGTAAATGATATAGCAAACTCAGACTTAACTTTAGAAAATTAGGCTTTGCTTCTATATTAAAATAAAATTATAGGGAACCACTTTAAATGACTATTATACATAGGACCAGAGGAAAGTTGAAAATGACTCATGAAACTGTAGACTATATGAATAAATGGTAGTGTATTTCCTGTATTTCTAACAAATTTCTCACATACCTGGTCCTCTCTTCCTTAACAATATCATTTATTTCCTGCTAACATTCAAATTCATGATTTATTCTTGTGCACACCTTTTAGGAAATCATTATGAATTTATTGCAATAAAAAAGTGACTCTCCTTAAATTATTTACATAAACAACTTACATTTAAATTTAATGTCATTATGTATATTTCACTTGTATAAATACAATAAAGAAAAATATTTCCCCGGGGCGCCTGGATGGCTCAGTTTTAAGCGCCTGCCTTCCTCTCAGGGCCTGATTCCCAGGCGTTCTGGCATGGAGCCCCACATCAGGCTCCTCTGCTGGGAGCCTGCTTCTTCCTCTCCCACTCCCCCTGCTTGTGTTCCCTCTCTCACTTCCTTTCCCTCTCTCCGTCAAATAAATAAATAAAATCTTAAAAAAAAAAAAAAAAAGAAAAATGTTTCCCTGATGAATTTGAAATTTTAATAACAACTTTGTGCATTGGAAGCTTAAATATAGTTATCTTCTTTCTGTAAACCCACATATTATGGCTCTCCAAAAGTGTTTTCATGTTTTTAAAAATTTGTAAAGATGATAAATTGATCAAGCTGAAATTAGGTAAGTGGAAAAAGTATCAAAAAGATTATTAATATATCTTTGATGTTGGCAGGGCACAGATTGGATTCAGGAAATGAAAAATGTAACAGATAGGTTAATGTGACCTCTCTTTTTGTAAAGCCTCTGATAATGATGATAGCCATGAAGTATATTTCTTAATTCACAAAACATAAAATAATAAGTTTTCAAAAAAATTTATATGTCAAAGGACTGTTGTTAAATAATTTCTATTCTACTTTAATTTTATTTTTAAAATAGTCATCTGCATCCAACAAAATCTCTTTGAATTAGATTCCATTATATCCCAATGCGAATAATAATTTAGTTGGATGTAGGGGTTCTGATGTCAAAATTGCCAAATTAAGGCCGTAATCTTGTGAAAATATTTCTTAACATCATCTTCCTATATAAATGATCGATTTTCAAAATATTTTCATGTATTAATTAATTAAATGAGTATTGTCAAGCTTTTTATAAACACTCTTTAGATGTTCCAAATATTCTATTATTTTATATTTGTACAGCTAGGTTTTTAAGCAGAATTTAAGCAATGTATACTTTAATTAAAAACATAAAAAAATGTTTTCTATCACTCAAAATTGATGAATAATCTTGATTTACATTATGAGGGGAAAATCTAGGTTATTTTAGGATTTTCTTGGCTTACTTACATAAATCAACCACTACATCATAGCCCAGGCAAACCCTGATTTCCTTTTGTTTCAAAGAACTAAAAACTATATTTATGCATTCAAATTACATAAGCATAAAAATAAGCTTCTACATAATGGCCAAAAAAATGAATTACTGTAATTTCATACTGTTTTCCTTGAAAATCAGTTGTTAATATAGAAAATGTCTATAAATATTCATTAACCACTCCCCCAAAAAAGAAAAACAGGAAGGTAAGAAAGGAAAAGTTTCCATAATATAGAAAAATTCAGCTAATCACAATCTAAACTAATACAGAGGTTTTAACCATAACTAACCCAGCTAGCAGTTTTAAGTCACTTAAGGCAACTGTCATTTTTATTTCCCCTGAAGCTATCTATTTCAATTCATTTGTAAGGTTTATGTATCCTACAAGGCACTAGTGTATACACCAAAGGATAAAACCCTGGCAGTTTGATATTTGTTGCCTAATGTTCTCAATCTACTCATGTGGGTATGTTGAGTATTTCCACTCATGACTGTTGACAGATGAGACCTAATAGGCAGTTTCTCCATATATCTACTAATTTGGTGGGTTTTTCTGTTACAGTACATTTTAAAGGCTCTCTGACAACCTGTCATGTACTTCATTTTTGCTTGAACCAAATCTTTAAAACCAAAGAACTTTAAAACCTGAAATTTTGCTGCAGGACTTCTTTTTCACAAGGAGAAGCAAGAGATAGAATAGAACACCACTATAGAACAAATGAATGTTAATTTAAAGGAAAAAAAGAATGCATTTGTGTAAATATTTTTGATTGACTTACAATAACCAATTCCTTTTTCCTACCTGGCTAACCATAGTGAGGCCACATCCACAGATTTACAACTAAATTAAAATGGTAGAGGGACACCTGAGTGGCTCAGTAGGTTAAGCATCTGACTCTCGTTTTCAGCTTGGGTCATGATCTCAGGGTGATGGGATCAAGCCCCACCTCAGGCTCCATGCATAACATGGAGTCTGCTTGGGATTCTCTCTCTCCCTCTAACTTCCCCCCACTCACTCGCGCAGATGCTCTCTCTCTCCCTCTCTGTCTCCAAGTAAATATATAAGATCTTTAAAAAATGGTACAAAATGTCAACTTGGTGGATTCACAATGAATATTTTTACAGTCTCAAATCATTGTAAACAGAGAGAATATCAGTGCCACCATGTTGCCCATCTAAAGACACCCCCCACTACCATCGGTAATTTTACATTTAAATTAACAGTTTTTATAATTAAACAAAATTGAGAAGTATTTAGTCATATTCACAGAAAATTTCAAAAAATGTTCTATTGACTGTAATCATTAATTTATGTACAATTCTCAAAGATAAAATTATTTATTTTCAACTGTATTGTTCTACTGAGCCATAATAGGAGTCTTTCATTCAAAAGAGAGTTTTTCTGTTATGTTATGTGTATATAAAGTTTTAACATTTTAATAAAACATTTCATCAAAAAAATGAATTCACAAAATAAGATATTATGGTAAAATATATCACCTTCCTTCAACAGAATAATAATATAGCCACTTCAGATCGGAAGAATTAGAAACCCCAATATACATTATTCTTCTGGGTACACATTTTATGAGAACTCATTAATGCCTTATATGCTTGATTCAAAATACTATAATATATTAAATATATGTATGAAATAGGTCATGCAGTGCACAAATTAAATTCATATAAGAAATTACTTAGGTTCTCAGAATGAGTTCTTTGCCTCTCTTGATGTATCGCACTGAATTTTAACTTTTGGTATTTTTCTTTATTAACCTTATTGTTACCTGAGTTTGTTTTTACTACCAAGCAAAGAAAGCAAAGTAATCTATGCAACTATATCACTTATGCACTTCAGGTAAAATAAGTTTGATTTACCATTTTCAGCAAAACTCAAAATCATATGTGACAAAGGAAAAAAAATACAAATTTGCTATGTATATCCCACAGCCATCTCCTAAGAAGAATCCTGGGTCCTGTCAAAGTGACGGCCCTATGTTTTACTGAACACTTTGATGAGTTAGCATAAGGACCTCTGAGAGAAGCAAGAGCTATTTCTCTTTGCATAATAAAACTCAAGAGGCAGATTTGCAATGTAGAGTGTTTCTAAATTACATGTTATTAGTGCTCCATTGATTTCTTCAGTAAAAAATGCTATAGAATGAATCTATTTAGGTACTTTATTAAATCCTAGAGTTTGGAGGCTACTAATAACACCTGTATAAAACTTTGCCTTTTTTAAAATAATGAGATCCTCATATTTTAAATACAGTCTACTCTTTAAATCCAACCCCATTACCCCATACAATAAAAAAAAAAAAAAGATAACATAGCTAATACAGTAATATGGGCTACTAATCTGGCTAAGTGTATATTCTGACAAAAGAGGTGCTGGCTTTCTTGGTTCTTCTGCTTTGGACACTAGATTATTTTTTTTACAGGACTCATATAGCTCAGAGACCTTTAATATAGGGCAGAGACCAAGCAGGGAAGCAGACAGTGTTCTCTAACTCAAGAAATAATGAAGATAACAAACTGAATACACACACATATGGGCATGCACGCGCACCATGCACACTTGTGCGCACACACGTACACATACACACACACGACTTGACTGCAAGCACTCAAAGGTTTTCTGTCTAAGCATTTTATACTCAATGTGTTAGCTACACTAAAATGTTAAAGAAGGTGGAAAGTAAAAAAAAAAAAAAAAAATCCAGTAACCAAAATGAAAAAGAAGAATTGCATTACAGATCCAAATTGAAGGGTATAGTGTGTCTACTTCTTTAAAAAGAAGATGAAAAAAGTTATCAAGTGCTTAAGTAGAAGAAGCTGTGCACCCATATAAAAAGGCTGGGAGGTTTGCCAACCAGGATTTGTGTATGTATATGCACATACACTCACCAACATGTGTATACATGTGTATACATGTACTGTGTTTAATAAGCAACTTATGAATGTCTTCTGTTTTTCAGATAGTACATTAAGCTCTGGGAATGTAAGGATCCCAAGATATTGCAGGTCCTGACAATCTAGAGGTTGTGTTTGCGTGGAGTGGAGAGGGCAATGAAGAACCCCAGAGACGTGGGGGGAAGAGAAATCTTACTTTCGGAATTCATAAATGTTTTGGATATTCACCATGTGTGAGAATACAGACAGAAAGAGCCCCCATTCCTGGTTTATTTAGAATCCTTATGGTTTGTTAGTTCATTTCTTTGTGGAAGGAATTAGCAGATTAGGATGAATGGAGTGAAAAAATAAATAAAATGACCTCATGGAACTGTGATTTTGTGAGATCTTTATCTAAGAACCATTTTTTGAAACAATTTTAATTGTTGCTTATCATCCTGAGATTATATTTATCCTAAAAAGGATTGAAAACTGATATTTCAGTTTCTGATGTGCCAGGATTTCAGTGTACCCGACAATTTTACTGCTAAAATTGTATCTCCATACACCTGGCCTGTCCATGAATCAAGTCATGAGTGTAGAGTTGTCTTGATAAATGGCTAGCCATATATATAATTTTGCTTTAACAGATTTGATAAAATATGAGGAAGAATGATATACTTTACTTTAACTTTCACTTTCACAGAATGTTTATTTTTCCCTTGGAGAAGCTTCAAGGAAACATAAATCAAACCCAATCCCTTCTTAATCATTTCCTTGCTGTAATTTATAACAGAAAAGGAGTGCTATAGCCCTCTCTCCAGACTCCCAGAATGGTGCCCGCTGCTTGCTATTTCAGTTTGCTTCATCTCTTTCAGTGGAGCCATAGCCATTGGGTGTGTAGGAATTATGACCCATCTGAAACAGGATAAGCCCTAAGCCCCTTATTCCACATTTGACTGCAACCCTCTTACATTACACCCTTCTCACTCATTCAACTTTTGAAGGTCTTAAAATCGTGCCTTTCCAGCCCACCAAAACTGAAGAGTAACACTGAGGTCCGCTTTCCATGGTATTCCTGAATTACCCAATTTGAGATAATTATTTGACACTAACATCATCTTGGGGTATGGTAGGGAATATAGGAGTGTTACAAGGAAACTTTTGGAACATTGTCTGTCTGTTTGTTTGTTTGTTTGTTTGTTTTGTTTACTAGGTCAAGTCCAGAGGAGGAGAAAAGTGTGGGTACTGGCATTCTCAGTTTTTAAGTAAATGCTTTTTGCTTTCAAGTTCTCTATTATATATACTGTATTCATCTTGTTACTTATGTAATTACAGACTGAAATAAATACACACACACACACATCCTCCCATTCAAACATTAATTTTAAGATACTACATAATCAACCAATCAACCCATAAAGAAAAATGCCAATTAGAACGATGTCAAATTTCCCAGCGGCTCCTCCGTTTTCCTTTCAAGAAATAGGAGCACTTTAAAGGTAGATTTCTAGAGAAATATAACCCAAAGAAACCAGAGTAGTTTGAAATTCCAGGTGATATTATCAAATGGTGGTGTTCGGGGTGATGTCAATTGTAGGACAAGCCTTTTTGAAGCATCTCAGTTAGCATCATCGAAGTGCTGTCTTCCCCTTCTATCTCAGGACTGCTCCGAAGTAGCACATAAATCAGAAATAACTTCCTTTTTGTATTTAATAAAAGTGTCTTCTGTACTAGGTGAATAGATGGGATTAAACTTGTCTGTAGTTGCAGTCAACTTCAGAGAGGACAAGAGATACAAGACACATGATTTGTAGATATTACAAGGGTCAGGCTATAGAACTACTTTTTCTTCATGTATTTTATCTATTTTAAATTGTATCAAAGGTATTATTTTAGTCAGTGAAAATTTAAAGAATTTCTGAGAGCCCTAAAGAACCTGAATATTAGCTGTGCCTTTGTAACATTGGTGAAAATATCTAGTTGTTACCCTCTTCCTTATCTTCCAACTAATTTTATTCATGACAATTCAAAAGCTCTCAGAAACACTTCTGCTAATTCTTGCATTTGTCATAGCTTGTACTTTCTGGCCTTCTTGGTATCTTGCACTAAGCTTTATCAAGTTTCCTTGCTCTCAACCACCTTGGCCCTTAAGTAGTTGTCACTTCCATCACCCCACTACCAAAAAGAAATCATTCTTTGGAAGAATTACTGAAGTGTTTTTTTTTGGGGGGGGGAGGACGGGGGGATCCCATGGAAATGCTTTGTTATTCATTGCTTGAATATCTGCCATCTCATTAGCTTCTTCTCTCATTTTCTCAATGATCCTCACCCCTCTAATCTTTACAAGGAAATATTTTAAAAGTAAACATATGATAATGTGATAAATCACTGCCAAAACTGTGGTTTTTATTTACTATGCTAATTATAGTAGCACTTGCACAGTAAGTTGTAATCTTTACATATATCACAAGAAATTGACATTTAAATTTTTTTCTTTTCAGAATGGTATCAAAATGAAACACAATCAATTATGTAAATGTCCATTCTTTATGAGATTTAGTTGCTTTGAAGATAATACAACCATTGTAATACAACATTTCTGAAAAAAAATTGCTTTGAAATTACTTTTTAATCTCTAGCTAGTTAAAAAAACTGATACAAAAATCACTACATCCCCCATGCATTAGCCATATCATAAAAAACTTAAGAGAAGTAGAATTATAGTATCTTTCAAATATATCTATTTGCATGTAATGATATTATAATAACAGCACTTTGGATACAAGTTATGAGTACAATAATGAAACAGTTTGCTTTACATTTGTAGAGCACTTGTGCTTAAAAAAGAAAATGAATTACTGTTTCAATTTTTATACATTAAATAGACATAATTGATTCTTCTGAGAATTTTACATGCATTTTCATTTTTAATACTTTCTTTCAATTTTTCCTCTCTGGATATATTTGTATATAGAAGATAAAAATCAAAATTGAAATTCCTCATGTGAGAAATTTATATTTCTCATGTCATTACAAAACACATTTTTTTGCACTGCATAATCTCTTCAACTTCTGAACTATGATTTATGATTAATTAATTACTTGCTGGAGTTTAAGATTTTTAAAGAAAATTCTCTATTAACTGCAAATCTGAAAAATGAGTGTCTAGTTAATATACATTGCCAGTTAACTGAAATGTGCGATGAATTACTAATATGAAAAGTACATCACTTATTAAATATTCAATGGAACTGTTTTTATGAATATTAACAGAATATAAGGTATAATCTTTTATTCTTTAAAAACAAAAAAATATAATTATAGAGTGATTTAAATCAATATATTTCAATAAGCATCAGAATATCACCTGTGTCATTAACTAAATATCAAGTCATTTTAGTTTTTCCTAAACAATTGGGGAAAAGTGGATATTAACCCACTGGCACTCAATATTAAAAATATATATGCTAGAATTTTAATAACCTTCTAAAAACAAACTTTTAATCAATAAGTATTAGTTCCTTTCAGAAGCTGAGTAGGTAGTTGGAACTTTGGGGAGACAGGATTCTAATACATTTTCTCTTATCTTCCAGGAAGTTTAGTTTCATTAAACCAAAGTGAATTCACAGTTGGGGTGCACATATGTGTATCTTAAAGAATGGCTGCGTGCTGGTCTAGAGTCCTTTATTATCCCCTGGTAAGCACTCGTATTCAGGAGAGTGTAAGGCAGGGACACAAGCTGAGTCCGGTAACCAGAACTCAACAGTTTAAAGACTATTTTGCTTTAGATCAAAGGTAGTGTGACATCGGTGTATCTGGTGTGTCCCCAGCCTAGGGCTCAGGTACTCTTCTGATTCCTATGGAGAAAGAAGGAATACACAAAACCAAAAGGGGATTTTTTACTAATAAAGTCTCACGCCATAGGATAAAAAAGGAATAACTGTACCTTGTGCTCACTTAGGCAACACATATACTAAAAATAGGAATAACTGTATGTGACCTAGGCTGTGTCTCTCAAGGAGTGGGAAAGAATTTACTGAGGAACTGAGCAAGTGTATAAAATCAGGCCTTCCTGCTCAGATATTTTTTAAATGTAAATGAGTTTTCTGAAATTAAAATTCCTTGGGCCATTCAAAATGGATAAAGAAGATGTGAAACACACGTACACACACACACACACACACACACACACACACAAGCACTGGACTATTACTCAGCCATAAAAACAAATGAAGACTTTTATGACGACATGGATGGACCTAGAGGCTATTATGCTAAGTGAAATAAATCAGACAAGGACAAATATCAAATGATTTCACTTATATGCGGAATCTAAAAAGCAAAACAAATGAACAGACAAACAAAAACAGAATCATAAATACAAAGAGCAAACGTGGTTGCAGGGGAGGGAATGAAGAGGAGAATGGGAGAAATAGGTGAAGGGGATTAAGAAGTACCAACAGGAAATATAGTCAATAATATTGTGGTATTTATGTATGGTGACATTTGGTAACTATACTTACCATGGCAAGCACTGCATAACGTAGAGAATTGTCAAATCACTATGTTGTACACTTGAAATTAATATAGCATTGTATATCAACTATATTTCAATCAAAGAGGGGGGACATAAATTAGGATCCAAAAATTTCAAAGTGCTGAGAATTTTAAGCTGTCTTAAAAAGTGAACAGCTTCCCAAACTTTGTGAAGATTGATTATTTTTTAAGCCATAAGCTTATTTTTTAATATAGATGGATAAAATAATTTTGGTTCTCTTAAATTCTTCAGTCTTGATTTACTTTACAGACTAGATTAAACAAGCCTGAGAATTATAGATAGTGAAAAGGGGGAAAAATGTAGAAAAAAATAAGAAGCCAAGCAGGAAAAATAGAGGTTTTTAGCAAAATTGTCACTGTTCGCAGGGGAGCCCCTGCAACAGTGTGGATTATGAGTAGTATGAACAACCACCATTAAGGACAACTTAATGCTTATTTTTAATGTTTTTAAAAGATTTTACTTATTTATTTGACAGAGAAAGAGAGAGAGCAGAAGCAGGGGAGTGGCAGAGGGAGAGGGAAAAGCAGCCTCCCCACTGAGCAGGGAACCCAAGTCGAGACTCAATCCCAGAACCCTGAGATCGTGATCTGAACCGAGGGCAGATGCTTAACAGACTGAGCCACCTAGGCGTCCCTGCAACTTAATATTTGAACATTATTTCATTCCAGTCCTCGGAAAGAAATGAAGTAAACTGGCTAAATTCACAATAGCCAATGGCAAACGGTGTTGCTGGGACCTTCAGGCTTCAATCCATCTGACAGGAGTGTAAGTACTTATTACTCGTATTTACTGCTTCCACATAATTCATGTGCACTTAATGCAGGACTTGCTGCATCTCGGATACCGTGTTAGATGCTGAGCAATTCAGTACATAAGAAATACAGTTCCCTTAATGCTATGTAATCCCCTCAATCCTATACATAGTCTGGTTTAGGAAATAGTGTAGCTCTTTCTTCTTTATTTCCATTCCCGTGAGAAACATGAATTAAGAGCCTACTAGTTTTTAGGCACTTAGGATATAAAATCCTGACACTTGTCCAGGAGCTTTTCAGACATTGGAGATATAAATTATTTGAAATGAGGGCGTAGTAATCTGAGAGAAAAGCAGATTAATGTGATGAGGGGTCACAGGAAGGAAACTCATATTAATTAAACACGTATTATGTGTCAGACCTTCTGCCTGGCCTGGAAATATATACCAAGCACAGCAGTCAGAAAATAGTCTAAAATTCTGAAAAACACAAGTTACAAAAAGATTAATCTCCTCAACACATATTTAAACACATGCCAAATTTGGTTAGAAAAATATGTCACATGAAATTGGTAGGAGAAAAGACCGTATCTTCCCCTCAGATTTTCCTGATGTAGAAAAAAATTCTCATTATGTTAAAGATAGTTTATATTTAATGTTTTGATTTTGGAAATGCATGCTAATTTTTGCTCTCACTCTTCACTTAGTAATAGGAATAATTATTTTGAAGTGCAGTAGAAAATTTGACCATCATTCACATTTGTGAAAATGGGACTCTATATCCAATCTATGCAAGTAGGATTGCTATAATTTAATTTAGTATGTGCTATAAGTATGGCAAAACAACCCTGCATTTCACTACCCATCCCTAAAAAGGAAAACGACGTTTAAAAATATCCTCAAGCATACTTTTCAGTGTTTCTCATAATATAGAGAAATAACTAAAATAAAATTTTGCCTTATATGTGTTCCCATTATTTAGATGTCCTAATTATTAGCTCCAACACTAATTGTGTAGTAATAATTTCAACCCTAAAGAGATATTATGTTCTGACTGTACGTATAATAATTCTATAATTGCACAATGTAATCTTGTATATCAATTATAAACACAAACCCATAATTACACATAGCACTTACTGAATTTAGACAAAGTTAAACTCTTGACCTGGTAGCTATTTTACCACAATGATAGAATTTACTAGTTGCAGGGGAAAAGAAATAGCCCGAACTACACACTATTAACCCTATTAGTATTATAGACACAGGAAATTTGCTCCAAATAATTCCAATACAAGTGCATTTGGAAAAAAAAAAGCCGCTAATGTATATTGAATATAGTTATGTGTAATAGGAGAATGGGGTAAATAAAAGCAAGTGTTACACAGTAAATTATTGATTAATAATTTATCAACAACTTGAAAATAACAAAGGAATTAATTATAACACTCATTGCCAAATACATGAAGTTGTATCCTTATTGAGTAAGTATAAAAACGTATATTTTTTAGGTACCATCTCAAGTGGTACCGTTTTTGGTACATATGCTAATTTCTTCTGTGTCTGTACTATTATAGCTCTTACAGTCAGATGTAAAAATTATTACTTCAATACAAATACTTAAAAATATGCTGCATTTTCAATAAGTTCTACTTATTTTCCATAAAACGTAATAATTGTAACGACATTATGTTTTTTAATCACTTTATTCCTGAGCACATAATAGACATTCTGAAAGTAACGGTAATTTGCTTGAAAGATAACACTAACCTCTTTGAAAACATACTTGGCTATGCAAATAAGAGTTCTATGTAATGTCTGACTATGAGCCACGATTCTGATTTATTAATCCTGCTTTTTTACTTTTGGAAGTTGAATTTCACACTCTCTCAGAATTCTTCCGACTCCAACTCTTAGATACTTTTCAATATAATACAAGAGAAACAAATATATACAAGAATCAAATACTGACTCATGTAACATATCTGGAGCAGTTCTCCCTCAACATAATTTACATGAGAAACAGAACAAAATATTAGTTTGGTTCAAATTCACTAACGTTGCTAAGTAATACTTTAAAAGTTTTTCAGTAAATTATTAAAATATACAGTACTTGAAATTGTGATATATTCAGTCTCCCTCTTTCAAGCATTTAAACCACTTCTATGGAACTCTGGAGTGATGTCATTAGAAGTAATTACCTTTTCACCTTTTACAAATACATTCAAGGATAGAACACATCAACATGTTTCCTCAAAGTGTAAGCCTCAAACATTTCATTTCAACTTACTATTTGCTTCTAATACTTTTATATTAATTTCTATATGGCAAAAATGATAAAAGAATGTCATTATAATATATTGAATGGATTTCTGTGAGAGTGGTTCTTCATCATGCTGAGTTCAAATGTCAGCATTCTGCAAAAGCCTAATATGAAGACCCCAATGAAAATTTGCAAAATATTAACTATAAAATTGATTTAAAAATGCCACTGATCTTTTAAAATTCACTTCCTAATGAGGCATAAAAACAAATACATAATGGGAAATTCATTATGAATGTTGATAAATAAAAATTCATCAAGCATGAGACAAGGTAAATCACATGCAATTATGTGTGTATCCATTATATAACAGAAATGCATTTTATTTTTTATGACTTCCCATGGCTTCCTATCAAAATTAGAGAGAAATCTAAAAGTTGATCACTCATTTAGCACTTACCTTATGTGGGTGATGATGAGTGTTGTAGTGGGAATAAAAAAATCATCCACTCGGTCAAACTGCTTTCCCACTGGCTGGGTGTGAATAGTGTGGTGTGGCACATTCCCGCTGGCCAGGGTTATTACCTAAACAGAGCATATCATGGTTAGACATTGGCAGTACATTCCCTTGATAGTACCAGCATTAATTTCATGTAGAGATGAAATAAATCAGTAGCTGTTTCATAGACTACTGCCATCCTCAAAATTAGTATATCATTAATTGGACTTTTGTAATTGATTGCTTATTTTCAACATAGAGATTTGTTTTTATAAAGAAATAAAAAATAAGGAAAGATTTGTCTTGAATAATTTCTGCTTAAATTATAAAATAGGTAGAAATAACTTCTGTATTATAAAAGCATTAACCTTGCTATAATGAGAAAAATAAAAGCAAGCAAACATATGGAGTAAATGAGATTATTAGCTTGCTTGCTTTTCTTTCTTTCTTTCTTTCTTTCTTTTTCTTTTTTTTTCAGCTTTGTGGAGGTGTAATTAATAAACAAAATAGTCTCCTAATATAGAACAGAGCTGTAAACAAAACTGAAAACTCCAAAACAAATCACATTAAATATTTTAGCTCTTAGCAACTTTAGAATAGATGAAATTATATTTAATTTTTTTCCTTCTATAAATCGAAAGTAACAGATTTAAGTAAGTTGTTTTTTTTAAATTTTTTTAGAGAGGAGAAAGTGAGAAAGGGGAAGGGGAGAGAGAGAGAGAGAATCTTGAGCAGGCTCCCTGCTGAGCACGGAGCCCAACATGGGCTCCATCTCAGGATGCTGAGATCCTGACATGAGCCGAAATCCAGAGTTGGATGCTTAATCAAACTGAGTCACCCAGATGCCCCAGATTTAAGTAAGTTTTAATCAAAGACATTTCTTCTTCTTATTCATCATTAATTGGTTTTTAAAACCTTTATGGTCCATTAAAGAAAGATCACTACATTTAAATTCTTTTATTCCTGTATCCCATTATGCACCAAATTCTATCAGTTCTTTCTTCGGATTTTTCACACCTCTCCATTTTTTCCTATTGTTCCTGCTGGTCAACCATTGTTCTGTGTTAGCCTTTTAAAGCCCTTTTGCCTTTATTTCTCCCCTTTTAAATCCTTTCTACATACGGCCACTAAATTAAACTTCCTAAATAATTGACTGACTCTGTTTAGTTAAATAACTTTCCTCCCTCAAAACGGAGACTTTTCCTTTGGTTTTTATGACAGAAGTAAGTGGCACTTTGATTTTTTTTTTTTTTCTGAACGGCTAATTTTTCTTCACTCATATGAGTATACTTTCATTGAGTTCCCCTGGAAATTGCCTTTCCAATGAAAATAGCTTATTATAACAGGATAGGCTCACTTATGTTGTGGTTAAAAAAAATAGAAAAAAAATATTAGTCTTAGAGCCTTGGGAAATGAAGATTTCATTTCACACCCATTATTTTCCCAGAGGGTTTTGGTTGGTATCTACTGTTTCACTTAGTATCCCATGCTGAACCAGCAGCCTTGAATGTTTCCATTTATAACAGACCACATTTGCCAGAACTAATCCTATGGCTCCACCTAACCAAACGGAGCCTATCATGTGCCCAGAGGAAGAGAGAACCAAAGTCTTTGATAAAAGCCTTAAAGATATCCTACCTATTTTATTAATTAATGTCAGTGAGAAAGTTTTCAATGGATTTTAGCCATTCATAATAATGTCTACACGATTTTAATAAAGGTCAACAGAGGTAATGGGAATGGAACTCCTCAAATTTTCCTCCCCTTAGTTTGTATAGAAATGCATAGCTCTGAAATGCATGTACATATATTTGAAATTAATAATAATACTGAAACTGATGGCAGCAATAATAATATTTACTGAGAACCTGTTATATGCCAATATGTGTTCTTGGTAGTTTACAGGTGTCCCACAATTTAATATTAAAATAACACTATAATGTATCCCAAACTTACTGATGCAAAACTATTTTATGCCAATGAAGGTATATTAATTGAGCATCTAATTTGTGTTTGGCATAGTCCTAGGTTGTAAAAATACAATGCCACTTCCCTAGTTCTTCTCAGTCTGGACTTCGTTCCCTGATGGTTCTAGGTCCTTCTCACTGCTGCAGTGGAACTGGTGGATTTCCTGATTCAGGCCTCAGCTGACACACAGATTGATCTAAGATGCACCTTAATCAATAGGCCCAATCTTGTGACAATCCTTGGTTCATTCCTAATGGCATCCTGCTGCTTCCATGTGTGATGCCTTCCACAAACCCACAGCTGCTACCTCCCACTGTCACCCCATCTGGCTGGGGCCTACTTCCTGGCCAACAGCAAGATGTAAAGACTTTATTCCAAGTTCTTTCCTGGGGACATTTCTTCTCTAATTATTGTGCATTTGAAAAGACATTACATATGGATTGTAAAACTGTGCGGATGACAGTCTCATGACTTTTAGAACAGCATTTCTTAAATTTTTATAAGTCATGATGCCTTTTAAAAAGGAAAAAAATAACTAGGATAAATCTTTGAGAATTCATCTGAGAACACTAATTGGAAAATCACTGTCTTATATACCTAGCATTATGGCAGTTTATGAGTTTTTATTAATTAATTATAAATATCACAGAAAATAATATATTTTGCTTCCATAATTGATGAAGATGTATAGATTTAATTATAGTCAAAATGAAAACGCAAAGTAGAAGTATACCTAGGACTTTCAGATCCATGATAAAAGGTTCTGCACCTTCACGGTTTCGGTGGCCACTATTATAAGATATACTGCATTAGGGCAAAAGGTACTGCCTAAGTAACCATCACAACCTAGCATCGATGTCTCTAGTTCTAGTCTGATCTTTCAACATGGCACAGGGACACTCTAGCAAAAATGGGGCCTTGCCCATGTTTTTGGTTTGGTGAATTCTATTTCACCATAGGAAAGTCTATTCCTCTTTTCAAACAAATCTTAAATCTCATTTCCTTTGCAGATGTTTCCTGATCATCTTGTTGGGAAACAATTATCCATGAATATTTTGACATTTCTGCTGAGTTAAGTCTTTCTGAGCAAAGGGCACTAGCGAAGGGAGAAAGGGTGATGGCACAGCAAAAATGCCTTGGAAGCTAAAGGTGGTGTATTGCTCCTGAGAGAGGTAGAGACTTAACTCCTTTGAGCCCTACTGACATTCCAGGGTATTGACCTGATAAAATTTGCATTCCAGAGTAAAAATAATAAAAGGATGGACTGATATGCCAACACTCTAAGAAAAAAACCTTAACACACATAATTTCAGGGTCCTTCTGTTAGAGCAACTGTGCTGTACATACAGGGTAATATTAATTTCTCACCACTCCACCCTTAGGATGGGTGCTGGAGTATAAACACTAGCATGGTCCTGAGTAAGAAATGGTCTGTTCTCTGATCCAGAGGCCCTGTGTTTCCTGTCAGCCTGTCTGTCTATCTAACTACGTATTATCTTATCTAATCCGTCACATAGATATGTGTATAAACATGTGTATAAATGTTACTTTATGCAAATAAATCTAACTGTATGTACTATTTTACGAGTACTTCTCAATTCTTACATTTTATTTTATATTTTCAGATGTGAGACTTAGCTTTCCTTCCACCCAGCAAACATTTAAAAAATTCATTAAATCTTAAAAGCATATTTTTTATTGGACATTCACAGAAAAAGAACCCATTTTTTAAATGGCTGAATAATGTGTGGGAAGTTACTTAACACCTTTTCAAAGTCTTTTCCCACCCTTTCTGTATGATACTGAAGGAGTGTGCCTAAAGTGCTTTATGGAAGTTTTGCAACCCTGAGAAAGCTATTAATCTATCAAAGTAGCAAGCACCAAAGGGGAGGGGAAGGATTCAGTTCCAAAGAATATAATATATTGAAAATTCATACAGATTTAAAAGAAAATATATTTTTAACTTTTATAAGCTGTGTTTATTTTATTTTAAAGGTAAAGAAAATTAATTCATAAGAGTAAACTTTTTAAAAAAATCATGTATATTGGGGCGCCTGGGTGGCACAGCGGTTAAGCATCTGCCTTCGGGTCAGGGCGTGATCCCAGCGTTCTGGGATCGAGCCCCACATCAGGCTCCTCCGCTATGAGCAAATTTCTTCCTCTCCCACTCCCCCTGCTTGTGTTCCCTCTCTCGCTGGCTGTCTCTATCTGTGTCGAATAAATAAATAAAATCTTTAAAAAAAAATTAAAAAAATAAATAAATAAAATAATAAAAAATCATGTATACTAACCTGTTCTATCTTGTGAAGATTTAAGTACAAAATAGCAAATAACTAGACAATATTACCATATTGTGATAGATCAAACAACTGTCCACAATGAAGACTGTACTCTTTCCATCAAAAAATGAGCTCTGTTACTTCACCCTCTTGAATCTAGCAGGCAGCGTGACTTGCTTTGATCAAGAAGTTGTGGTGGAAGTGACTTAACATGAATTCTAGCGCCTAGATCTTAATTAGCCTCGCAACTTCCACTGTCTTACACCCTGGGACCACCACGCTGAGATTCCAGCCTAAAGGATGAGCAGGCACATGCAGGAGACACAAGCCACCCAGCCATTCACCATGAGCACATATCAGATGTGGGGCTGAGGCTATTTTGAACCATCCAGCTCCTGTAATCAGATGAGTGCAGCCATCTGAGTGCTCCCCCAATCATGCCTGCAAACTGCCTAGATTGGCGAACCACAGAACTATGGGTAATAAGTCATTCTTTAATTCTGTTTGACACATCAAATTTGGGGGGCTATGATTTGCCACAATAGATAACTGGAATACTATTATATATTAGATGTTTCAAATGACACATATTTCTAATGAAATATAACAGGAACCGTCATTCTGATAGTGCCTTTAAAAGATTTCATTTCAATAGACCTGCCTTTCCTAAGTTAAATATTGCAAAACCAAAAATCCTTCAGAAACATTTAAAGTATCGGTAGTGACAACTAATTAAAATTAAAAACATGGCACTCAATTGACATATTGAAAACTGGCCAAAGGTTAATGATTTGTAAGAAGAGGAATGTTCACGGCAGTGGTATAATCACGAGGTAGTTTGAGACATAGATAAAACACATTTTCAGGGCCAAATGTTCCTTCTCATTCCCTCTCAGTTTTCTGTTAAACTTTTAACTCCAACAATTGAAACTGTGCCAAAGAGACACCGTTAAAATATATTTTTTTCCCTCTGTCAAGATCTATATAAACAACTTTAAAACAAGCAGATTCCACAAAAACTACACCACTTATTCCCTAATTAGAAATGAGCCTGTGCTCAGATATCTGTTTGGAGAAAAATGGAGATCTGCCTTGAGACTGTCTAACTCTCTTGGTCTCTAGCTCACAGGCCCCATTTTGAAAACAGAGATGGAAACGAGAAAATTCTCATGTAAATTGGAGGGAGGCAGGTAATTGTTGAAAGGTAAATTATGACTATTTTTCCCTAATGGCATCAGTTTTGTCATCATTGGTTTTTCTTTTTGCGTATCAATCTAACCCTTGATAAGTATGAGCTGTAATATTTTCCATCCATACAAGTACTTGAGTATTAACTTGTTCCTCCTTTTCTTTCTTTTTTTTTTTTTTGTAAGATTTTATTTATTTATTTGACAGAGATAGAGACAGCCAGCGAGAGAGGGAACACAAGCAGGGGGAGTGGGAGAGGAAGAAGCAGGCTCATAGCAGAAGAGCCTGATGTGGGGGCTCGATCCCATAACGCCGGGATCACGCCCTGAGCTGAAGGCAGACGCTTAACCGCTGTGCCACCCAGGCGCCCCAACTTGTTCCTCCTTTTCTGCGCAGATCTAGATACGATTAAAGTACAGTCCTCAGATGAAGAAGATCACTGTTAAATAGTCATGAATATCCAATGAGATATCTAAAGGTTTAAAAATCATTGTTTTCTCGAATATACTGAAATGTGCTTACCTGCAGTGTTGGAGAAGTCTTTTCCATGGTACCCCAGCTCAGCACCCAGACCTGATCATGTGATTTGTCATAGTGTAATTTAACTGGTACGGGGTCTGTGCTTACTGCCTATAATAAAAGGGAGTGGAAAAAAAATATTTTCAGACTGAAATATTAGTTTAAAGCGATGCCAGAAATTATGAAGAACAAAAGCATTTAGAAGTCAGATTAAAAATTTATGTTGCCAATTTTCTGATTTTCTAAATCTTCATTTGTTTAATTTGGAAACATGATACTTTACCCAGGCATGTTTTTTGCACAATTTTATACAGTCTTATGTTCCTTCATTACCTATGCAAATTGTGTACCATGGAGAAGTTATTTAGAAACTTAAGACACATAAATGATTAATACGTATATTTTATTCAATTGTTGAACACAGGTAAGAATTATGTTGATACTGTTGGGTTTTTTTCATTCTAATGTTGGGCATGGGATTTGGCCATCTATAATGCTAAAATGTCTACATCTGATATACAGTGGTAACCCTAAAAACAGATTACCTCATTTAGTTTCCTTAACGAGAAATCTAAAATCACAGAAAGAAGTAAAACCATTTTTTTTAACCATCCTTGATATGGTAAATGTGTTTTTCTGCCAATATTTATAATATTTAGCATTTACTTAAAACCAAAAGTCCAGAAAACAAATGACTGCCAGGAAGTTCTTTCACTCACCTTAATTTCAAGCTATTTATATTTCAAGCTAATACCTTTTTCAAGTAATTTCCTGTAGTAGTTCCTTATGTATGTTTTTCTAATTTTATAACCTAAAACAAACTGTATCCAATAAAACAATCTTTATTCAATATTGAAACCATTTCTTTCCGAAGCTCTGTTAAATATCCTTAGAGAATTTCCTAATTTCTAGTTCATAATGCAGTCCTCTTTTCAGTGGGTTAGTCAAAGGTAAATGACATTTGTGGTTGAACATGTGAAGATTCATATTTTAGCTAACATGTTGGCAATTTAGTCTTACTAAAGTATTTATTTTCTAAAACCTTCCCCTGAATTTTATCTATTTAAAATTCTCAATACTCTTGGATTACTGAATTAATTATTTGATTTCTGAAAAGGCCTATTTAAACATTTCTGTGTTAGTGTCCTCATGACTTTCTTCCTGGCTAACAGAGCCATTACATTGTTTTGAGATCAGGTGGCCAACCAAGAATGTTCTCAGGGAAGGTAGCCCACTTGGCGAGCATCAGAGATTGAACCTATTCTCCTTTCACAAATGCCAAGTTTCCCAGCCTCTCTGGAGGCTCCCCTGGTCACATGACCCAGTCTCATTTATCCATGCTAAGGATTAATCCGATAAACGATTTTTGAGAATGATATTGCACCACACTTTCTCTATGTTCCTGCTTTGAATGCTATCATATAAGAACATTAAGCCTTAATTTCCAAAGTCATTTTGAGGCCATGAAACAATAAGCTTAAGAAGGAAAAGCCTCACAACACTTTGAGGATTTGGCAGGAGAAAAATGAAAGGAGACCGAATTCTCCGTGACAACTTTGCGTTGCTGCACAACTTAGAGTAACTGTCTCTAGACGAGGTTATTTGGGATAATTAAATAGCTTTATTGCTTAAGAAATAGTCTGGTATTTTGTTAATTGTAGTCTAGTGAATGCCAGATGTTTCATTTAAGTTCTTCAGGTACTCATCGATAATTTCAATGTGTATATAGCAAAAGTGCCATCATTAATCATTACACTAATAACAAAGCAATAAGATTCCTTTGATTTTTCATATTTTCCCCGTTATATGTAAAACTTGATCTGTATGTGATTATAACAGTTACCCTACTTTGCATGCAGCTTAAAAAGAAATAATCTTTAGGTCTTTAAAATGTTAAAGATAAAATAGTTCAACAACAAAAGCAATAGTAACAAAGACCTCATTGTTATTCAATTATTTGGAGACAGTTACACAAAGAGCAAAGATCTTTAGATAACTTTAAATATTAAGGAACCCAGCTCTCCTTAGGTTCCTTTCTTTCACTGATTCCTTTCTTAAGTATTACTTTCGAGGGGCATACCACAATCCATGGGTTAAGTTAATATCCACATAAAACAGGACTAGAAATGGAGACTCAGTCTTACCAGTAGTCATGCAGCAGGTAATCAGCAGGGCTGGGATTTGATAGTCTGTTTATCCCCAATGTGCAACTTCTGTGAACATGAACCACCATCCTCCCTAGCTGATAGCTGAATTCCTGACAACGTGTGGATATGTTGCCTGCCTGTTTGTTGCCTCATGCATAAGAAACGGTCTTTGGCCATTTTCTCTTTTGGTAGGTAGAGGGAAATCCATGGGCCCAAATGTACGCAGTATCATCTGTATAAGCAGCACCGACCTAGTGGGTGGCAGTATAGCAGTATACACCATGCTCATGAGCACGTATTCTCAAGCAGACTGCAAATTTTAGCTTAAGTGAAAAAAAAAAAAATAATACCTCCGGAAGCTTTTCTGGGGTGCGCCATGGAAAAGCTAATTGAACTAGAGCTATTTTCATGACAATTAGCGTCATAGTGTTTTAAAGTTGGAGATACAGTACCCTTATTTAGCAAATGAAGAATCCGAGACTTAGAAGAGAAAGTAAATACACACAGTCTTTGTCCTTAAAGAATTATAGGCTAGAGGGTGAAAGAACTTAAAATAACTAGATTCTGGTCACAAAATAAAAAAGAAGGTCCAAATGCCATGAAAATGCAGAGGAAGAAGTACAAAGCAGGATGAAGGATGGGGGGAGGTGATGCTTTGATTGGGGCTTTAAGTATGAATATTTTCATAAGTGGGAAGACAGAGACTATTCTTTAAAGTTAACTTATGAGAATATGTTCCCGGAGATGTCAAAAAGCAGTGCATGAATAACTACCTTCAAATAACTAAGATATATGTATTTGAAAGAGAAAAATATAAATTTTCAAAACAGCTTCAGATTTTGAAAAATATCTGCTCAATCGTCTCCAAAATGTTTGAACATTTTTGTCTTTCAGCATTTCAAAGGTTTGGTATAAAATTCAATATATTTTGGTGTTTGGTTATAATAGCTCACCAGAACTGAAAAAGATATGCAGATCAAAATGAAGAAAAATACATCTGACATACTTTATTTGGAAAATGTTTAACTCTTAGGGAAAAAAAATCTGTTTACAACTTTTCAAGTGTACAGATAGAACACATTTTACAGAGGGAACATTTACATGGTTTTCATCAACAAGATCATGTAACAAAGACAGAAATATTTCCAAACAACCATCTTCAGGATAATCTTGCCATACCCAATTTTCAGCCAAAAAACAGATATTTTCCTACTTATGTTGTCAACTTTTGAAAGGAATAAATTGCATGTATTGGATTTCACAAAATACCTGCTAGTATACTCTGGAAATTACTTTAAATGATGAGTAAGTTTAGACCATTAGCTTTTGTAAAAGAGAAATACACTATATTTGATACTTAAAATATTATTTTTCTTGCCACAATTAAGCCTCTGTGTTTTTTTTAAATAGCTTAAATGTTTCTCCACATTTTATGAAAGGGATTGTAAAGATTCTCTTATCCTTGACTGCCCTCTTTCTCCTGTGCCTCACATTCTCAGGAAACAGGATTCTATCTGCCTTCTAAATACTGACCTTGGCAGCTTCTCCCCTGATACCCATGAAGAACAGAGTCTCTATCCTCTTGACTGTCATCACACGGCTTCTAACTTCTAATTTTATATACACTCACCACCTTTCTCAACAGATTTGTTAGGATGGGTTTTTTTGTTTTTTGTTTTGGTAAGCATTAGACAGATCATAACACTAATCTGCTCAAAGGACTACAGTGTCTTTTCATTTCCCTCAGAGTAAAGCCAGAAGTCCTTTGAACGACTCCCAGGCCCTAGCTGACCTGCCTCTTCCCTCTTCTTTCTCTGACCCCTTCACCTACTACTCCAGTGGAGATGCTCTGGGCCTCCTGCTGTTCATCCAACATGCCAGCCACACTTCTGCCTTTCAGAGGGCTTTTCCCCTGAATGGTCTCCCCCTGGATAGCTCAGTGTCTGCTTCCTCAACACATTCACTGCTCTGAATTCACCTTCTCAGCGAGGCCAGCCTGATCACTCAACCTAATACTGTAACCAGCCTTCACTTGGTGGACATCCCCTCATCTTCAGCTTTCCCAATCCCACCTGGTCTTACACCACTATTTTACTTTTTTCCAAAGCACTTACTACCTGACCGCATATTATATAATTTGCATTTATAGTATTCCTATTTTTCATTGTCCATCTTCATCCAATGGATTCTAGGTTCCAAGAAAGCAGCTTTTTTTCTGTTTAAGTCAATAATATTACCTATGCACTTAGAACAATACCTTGTAAATAGCAATATTCTACATACAATTAATGGGACTCTAAATCTACTTAATTGGGAAAAACAAATTGCAAAATTAAACAGTGTTCCAAAACTTATTATTAAGATCATTATCATTTTATTTAAGAGAGACAATTATACTCTGTACCATACTTATTGTGAAGAGAGGATTTTTTTTAATGTTTTACAAATACAAATTATTTTAATTTAATCTTCATAATAATTTTTGTGTTGAGGGGTGCAGTATTATTATCCCCTTTGTACAGATAAAAGTGAACTAATGTACCAACATTGATCCCTTATTATAAACTTCCTCTTTCGTCTTCAGGTGCCCTTCTGTCCACTGTGCATGACATCACTATTCAACATACAGATGAATGTAGGCTTCCCATGTTGGTCCATATATTAAATATTTATAAAAGGTAATGTGATTTTTTTAAAGATAAAAAGACATATAAATGACATCCTTGCATTCCCTTCTCACAACTCATCATCTTTCATTCCATTATGCTGTACACATTCCACTTTGGAGACCACTGTTGTATATAGGTTTTTTTTTTTTCTGCAGCTACCAACCATTTTTCAAGAAGATATGATATAAGTTAAATAACAACATTCAAGAATATGTGATTAGAAGAAAATATTCCATGGATAGTCATCTTTCACCTCAGAATTAACCTATATAGATTTCTCATTCATTACTTTGCATAATTTGCATTTGACTACTGATATTGTTTTGCTAGTAAAATTGTTCCAGACTTTGCCTTGAGAAGCCTATAGAAATCAGATTTATTTGTAGCAGGTGATTCAAATCTCAGCCATAATAGAACAAAGGGAATCAGTTTAAATCTATTGGATGATTCTGTAAGATTTTGTTTAAATTAAAGGTTCTGATGTTATAGTCGGAAATATTCCCCCCGTATCATAAATTCTACGGTTTTCTGCACAGAGTGGCATTTGCTTGGCTTGGTGATATTCAGATAATTAAGCCACAATCCTACTTTCAAAAATGAATTGATCTTTTAAACATTTTCAGAAATAACTTTCAAATTACAATGTGTTGTTATTGTAATTAATAGTAGTTATCTACATATTCAGTTTTGAAAATCCATTTCTCAATTTTCCATATAAGTTCCATTTTCAGAGTGTTATATTATCATGTTGAATTAACTTCTTCTATTCCTTCATTAAAATGTTTAAAACACACTCTATAGGGGCACTGGGTGGCACAGCAGTTAAGCGTCTGCCTTCAGCTCAGGCCATGATCCCGGCGTTATGGGATCAAGCCCATCAGGCTCCTCCGCTATGAGCCTGCTTCTTCCTCTCCCACTCCCCCTGCTTGTGTTCCCTCTCTCGCTGGCTGTCTATCTCTGTCGAATAAATAAATAAAATCTTTAAAATAAATAATTAATTAATTAAATAAAATAAAAAATAAAATACACTCTATAATGTAATAACAAAAAGGTCTAATTTGTAGCTTTATATACCAATAAAATATTTTTTCTTTACTATTTTAAAACATTGCTTAAGCATATCATTTACTTACATTATAAGGGTTTTGTTTTTCCTCTTTGTCGATCTACGAACCTTAACTCCTTCATAATCCCAACATACCCAGTGTTATACAAATTTATCAGTACTACTGGAGGAGGTCAGACAAATATTAAAAACGTAAAGTACACGCTATACTGCTCATGGACCAGTTGCATCACCTTCTATAAAGATGGCTTATTTTATGAGGGGAAATACTGGTAATAGCAACAAAGATACACAAAACTTGAGGTTTGGGCTCGACATGAAGGAACAGTTAAGCAAGCTTGTTTATCAGCCTGACAAGGAGAGTACCAGCTGGCTAATTAAGTGAACCTAATTTAAACTAATGATGTCGATTCTCAAGATAATGTGCTAATGGCTAGAGGAGACTGCTGATGACACTTAAGAAAACTCCCGAGGTGTCGCAAGCCACTTTGGCATCCAAGCAGAACCTGATTTTGCTCCACAGAAGACAAAATGAGGTCAGTTGTTTACTAGGTAGTCTTTCATACAGCCAAATATCACCTGCCTGCCACTCCTAAAAAAAATTCCACAGTAAGAAAGGCAACACACGGTTGATGGTTAAAGCAGCAGCAACCTTACCGATTCCATTAAAAAATCGTGACATTTTACTTTCTAAGCTGCAGATAAAAATGATACTGTTGTATCCACTGAAAAAAACATACTCCAATGTATTTTAACATGGATTTTATAAAACATTATGTTGTCAAGAAAATATCTGTCATTTAATAATAAAATGTAACAAAGCTATTCCAAATTTTTAAATTTTTAATCCTACGTATACATTTACTACCAATCCATACAGTCTTTTGCACATATTCCTTGGCACGTATTTGCATGCAAAAGAAAAAGTCAGAAATATGATTTCTTAGATAAGTCAGCATAAAACACTAGGGATATACTTTAATTAGATTGAAAAAGAAAGCTCAAAAGATTAAATAAAAGTAGTATCTTTTTGTCTCTTTTTTTCAAGATTGATTTTGCACTTCACTGTTCCATTTCTATATCCACACCGGAGAAAATTCTATGGCATTTTCTACCATGTTTGGGAGAAGATTAACTAAATTTCTGTTATAGTTAATACTCTTAGCTATTTCTGTATAATATACTCAGGTTTGAAAGAAAGAAAGAAACGCCTACAGCACACAATCAGGAAGTAAAACTTCACTTGGATGCAAAAAAGACTGACTTCAAACCCAGCCTCAGCTGAGAAAAGTGGTCAAGTTGAGAAAGGATGCTTAACTTTTTACAAAATTAACTTCATACTTCACAGTTGACTTTGAGTGTGCTCTGTCCTTGGAGATAAATACAGCTTTAAATCACAAAGTTGTTGTTGTTGTTTCAATTTAGTCTTTTAAGTAGCTAGAAATGTTCTTTCTTTAAATAGTTTTAAAACTTGAACTACTTGGATTATTAATTTATAAAACAGAGGGTTTAATATCTAAGTCTGCAAAATCTATCATGTATTTAAATTGGGAAAACCTTGAGGGAATTTATAATTCTAAGAAATGAAGTATTTTCAAGTATGAAAATAGAACCACTAGGATATTTATAATTCACCTTTAAGCATATACTTTTGAGGACTAAAATTTACATACTCTAAGGTAATGTTAAGACAAATAGAAGGCTGTGATCGTTCACCCAGCATGTAGTAGAGGTACGGAATTCATTATCTAAAGAGCTCACAGACTGAAATTACACATGGTTTTGAAAGTGAAAAGTTAGACAAAGTAAAACCTTGAAAATTTTATTTTTTTATTTTTATTTTATTTTTTTAAAGATTTTATTTATCCATTTGACAGAGAGAAAGAGAAAGCAAGAGTGCACACAAGCGCGGGGGAGGGGCAGGTAGAGGCAGAGGGAGAAGCCCGCTCCCGGCTGAGCAGTGGACCAAGGAAACAGGGCTCCATCCCAGGACCCTGGGATCATGACCTGAGCAGAAGGCAGCGCCCAACTGACTGAGCCACCCAGGCACTGCCAGTTTTTTAAAAAGGCAATCTTTTGTGGTCTATTATCTAAAATTTTAGGTTATTTACAGTCAACAATAGGTTTCAAGAACTAGTATTCCTATCAGAAAGGAGACTGAATATACCCAATATGGAAATTTTCATTTTATAAACAATGGTGATCTCTACATTTCTATAGAACAGATTGTTGCAGAATAGCCCAAATCATCACAGCTACTCTTTCACTTCCCATCTTTCCAGTGGGGTATTCAGTAACCCCTACAATTCAAAACCTTTTCTTTTTATTGACAGAAGGGTAATATTCAACTCCATCACACATCTCTCCAGAGCTATGTGAGCAACCCCGTGACTCTCTACTTCCTCTGCCTTTTTTCCCGAAGGATTAAGTTCTCACATTTTCCCTAGGATAGCAATGATTCTGGTTCATTGTTTTCCAAATAGAAGGTAGCTGTAGGAAGTGAGGCAGTAAGGCTGATAAATCATGGTGTGGGGCAAGATGCATGTAGAGAAGCTTAAGATTTGTCTTTGGTAATAGCAAGTCTGAGAATACACAAAGACTCTACCCAGAGCTGGTAGAGTAAGTAAAGCAGGAAATCAGCCATCAAGTCAGCTTTCACCTCTAAACCCATCTGAGATAGAATATTCTTTTGTTGTTTTGTTTTAGAACTCTCAAATCAAGATTCCTTTTTTATTCCTATTTGGAATAACATGATATTAACATATTTTCCCCTTAATTTGTTCTTTCCCACTTTGTTTTTAAAATTCACTACCATGATTTTTACTTTAATGCTTTCTTAGTTTCTTTTACTCTCTGCAAGGATTGTGGTTATATATTCTTTTACTCAATTCTAATAGTGTTAATTATGACTTTTGTCCTTGTTCTTTGCAAAAATTCCCAGTTTCCTTTTGATTAGTCTTTTTTTGAATAACTTAATTTTTGCCTTTTATACATTCATTCCTTTGTGTCTTTATACACATTATATACTTTCTTTCTTTCATTCAGATCATTCTGATTTTCTTCAGCTAAATTCTAAAATTATCTGGTTAAATTAATCTATTACTGATTTTTTTTAATTAAGGAGCAATATTCCCTGAAAACACAGCCTTATTTAGATTCAACATATTTAATCATGATTATCAATATTACTTGATATTGATATTATTATTTCACATTTACAGTGGTGCTAGCTTAACATTGTGTCAGAAAATCAGTATGAAATAATTTTCATTACTATTTCTTGTGACTTAATTCACTTTCACTAAATGCTTCATTTAGTGAATGCTATGGTCTTTGTGTCCCCCACAGAATTCATATTCTGAAATCCCAACCCCAAAAGATGATGATATTAGGAAGTGTGATCTTTGGGAAGTGATGAGAATGGAACCCTCATGAATGAATTAGTGCTTTTATAAAAAAGATCCTTCAGAGATTCCTCACCCCTTCTACTATGTGAAGACAGAGTGAGATGGCACCAGCTATGAACCAACAAGAGGACCCTCACCAGATCACAACATGCTGACACCTTGATCTTGGACTTTCAGACTCAGAATTGTGAGAAGTAAATTTCTGCTGTTCATAAGCTACACAGTCTGTCCTATTTGGTTATAGTGGCCTTAATGGACTAAGAAAAGATAATGGTAAATTGTTTAATGATGATAAACTATATATATATAGAGAGAGAGAGAGAGAGAGATGAAATATATATATATATATAGATGCTCTTTCTGATATATATAACACATATAAATATATATAATATTAAATATATTATACATAAAATATATTATATATATAAAACCCTTCTGTCAAGATATATATATATATATAATCATTGCTGGATGCAAAGGCTTACACACACATCCGTTAATTCAAGCACAGCAACAGTGTCGTTCAATTCATATATACTATTGATTTTGTTGATTTATCATGTGTAGAAGTATCAAAGTCTCCTCACTTTGAACCTGTGTCAATCCTAATGTAGTTTGGCAATAATTACCTTGTAAAATTTTAAGCAATCATATATGTTTTCAGTCTTACATTTTCTTAATAAAGATTTTATCATTATCATAACCTTCTTTAACCCAATGCTTTGTGCCTTAAAGTTCTTTTTAAAATCTGATGTCAATATATCTACATCAGCTTTATTGTTTTGTTGTTAGTATAATTCCCACATTATCTGTACTGTCCTTGAATGTCACTTTCTCTTTTATCTTTTTTATGGGGTGTATCTCATAATGTGCATATGGCTAGATTTCCATTATTCAGTCCAACAATATTAGTCCATCTTCAGTTATTGTAATTGTGAACATATTTTGAGGGTTTTTTTAAATTGTTATTTATTTTATTTTTTAAATATTTGAGTATAACTGACACACAATGTTACATTAGTTTCAGGTGAACAACTTAGTGATTTGACAAGTTTATACATTATGCTATGTTCACTATAAGTATAGCTACCATATGTCCCATTACATTGCTATTACTATATTACTGCCTATATTCCTTATGCTCTGCTTTTTATCGCTGTCACTTATTCATTTATAACTGGTGGGTTCCCCTTCACCCATTTTACCCAACCCCCCACCTACCCCCCTTCTGGAGACTATCAGTTTGTTCTCTGTACTTATAGTTTGATTCTGCTTTTTGTTTGTTTATTCTTTTTTTTTTTTTTTTTTTTTTTTTTTTTTTTTAGATTTCATTTAGGAGTGGAATTATATAGTGTATTTGTCTTCCTCCATCTGACTAATTTCACTTAGCATAATACCCTCTAGGTCCATCCATGTTGTCTCAAATGACACAATAGTATCCTTTTTTATGGCTGTGTATTATTATATTATGTATCACATTTTCCTTATTCATTCATCTATCAATGGACACTTAGTTTGCAATGCTGCAATAAACATATTACCTTTTTCAGTTAGTGTTTCCCTTTTTCCTGGGTAGATACCACTAGTGGAATTATTGGATTATATGGTATTTCTATTTTTAATTTTTTTGAGGATCTCCATATTGTTATCTGAGATATCACCTTAGAATGGCTAAAATCAAGGAGACAAGAAACAGGAAGTGTGGAAGAGGATGTGAAGAGAAAGGAACTCTTGCGTACTGCAGAAAACAGTATGCAGTTTCCTCAAAAAATGGATGTGTTTGGTTTTATTCTATCATTTTGTTTAAATTTGTTTCTATTTCCATTCTTTTTATTTATCTTTATTATTTATTCTTTCCCCACTGTATTTATTTGCAAGTTGTTCATTGAATTTTAATTTATCATAGACAGACACAGCATTTCAAGACAGATTCTTGCAACATTAATAAGCATACCTAACATATTTTTGGATAATCAGTTATTCCCATTCCAAAATAGTACAAGAAATCTTAAAATATTTCAAACAAATCATCCCTTCCTCCGTTTACATATTGCTGTACAATAAACACTTGTGTTACTATTTTTGTCTTGTATTTTCACTCTTTTAAACATTTCAATCTTAAACTAAGAGAATATCCTAATTATTACTGAGAGTTAATATTTTAATAGATCATATATTTACCAAGTTACCTGCTCACTATAACATCAAACTTATTGATCAGTTAGTTTTCCTTATTCCTGAAGCAAACAGTTTTCAGTTTCAGTTCTGTTTCAATTTATGTTGGTGATATCTATGTTTTTATCTGACACAAAAGGCAATGTTGTGGTTCTAAAATTATTTTTACACTGATCATATTATAATATTAGAATATATTTTATTTGCACTAAGCCCTTAAATAATGTTTCACTTTCACCATCATTATTGCTATTGAGAAAATTACCACTGTTCTCATAGTAATTCATCTGCCATTTTAAGATCATTCCAAGATATTTATTTTTTTTTCATTTAGGTTTCATTGCCCTTTCTAAATCAGGGTTTACTACATTTTATTTTATAAATTTTGTGATAAATATCATATGTAATATTCTTTATTATACATTCTCTCTTATCACTCATTTTGACCTAAATATTAACTTCACTCTCTTTCTTTTATATTATCTCTCTTCTGGAATTTATGTTTTCTACTGTTAGTGGATAAATAATGTCTGTGTATTAAAATGCATTTGATTCTCATTATTATTAGTAGTTGTTTCTATAAAGTAACCACTAACACTGAATTTTTGAATACTGACCCATTGCTCCTAGGGAAAATACATACTTAGGTTCTTATGAGCCTCTGGTCTCAAGATTTTCAACTGATCAATAGATAACTTTGTTTCATATGTGTTTCTGTTCAAAGACACTCTATTTAATATACATGGTTCATTAATTAACATTGAACTCGTGGCCAAACAGCACTAGGACTCACGGCTGAACGAAACTTACCATTAGACACTTCACGGCCTTCTTGCACAGGCATTTCAACACTGTGCTTAAGAGCCATTTTAAGCAGCAAAATTGCCAACAAAAGCACAAAAATGCAAAATACATGGCACTAAATAGACCATGAAAAGAACACTTGTTTACAGTATAAAAACTAAAACAAGAAGTCAGAGTCTCTTCTTATTCAACCTTGGCTAGAAATGTATATGTTGGGTGACAAATGTATAACCCACTCTATTCATGTCCTTGCAGGACCACAAAAGCCCTATGAGTATTGATTTTATAGTCTTAAATGCATTTAGGTGAATTTTCAAACGCAGAATCAACAAATAATGATAATTAACTATAATTGATTTTTCTCCAGCAAAAGAAAAAATAACACTATGGCTACATTTAAACAAAATGATCTTATGATTATAATGCAGAGCAAAGTAGCCAGATACAAATAGTGAATGCTCTATATTTCCACTGATATAATATTCAAAATCAGTCAATATTTATTTATGGTGGGCTAAATATACATAATAATTATCTTTCAACAGTTAATGACTAGAAGGAGTAATAAAACATTATTATTATTATTATTTTAAAGATTTTATTTATTTGACAGAGAAAGAGATAGAGAGCACAAGCAGGGAGAGTGGTAGGTAGAGGCAGAGGGAGAAGCAGGCTCCCCTGCAGAGCAGAAAGCCCAACATGGGGCTCCATCCCAGAACCCTGGGATCATGACCTGAGCCAAAGGCAGATGCTAGGGGCGCCTGGGTGGCACAGCGGTTAAGCGTCTGCCTTCGGCTCAGGGCGTGATCCCGGCGTTCTGGGATCGAGCCCCACATCAGGCTCCTCCGCTATGAGCCTGCCTCTTCTTCTCCCACTCCCCCTGCTTGTNGATGCTAAATTGACTGAGCCACCCAGGCACACCCATTATTATTATTTTAATAACAAGATCATAAGGAGAACTCATTTGGACTGAGGCCCAATTTTCTAGTCTATAAAAAAGTAAATGTTAGATTCTTGTCTAAAAAATTCTCCATAATCATGAGTATATCATAATATGATTTTTAAATGCATTAGCATTATATATTATCTTTTACTTGCTCCTGGTTTTTCATAGCAATTGTAGGCACTTTGAAAAATAATATAATTTATGTGACTTTTACCATTGCATGAATATTTCATTATTAGTATTTTCTATTAATTTTAAATTTTACATTGTTGTCTGAAGATGGAAATTATATGAAGATAAGTGATGTTAGCTCTTCTCACTTTTGAGTATCTAGTAAGTAATATATAATTAGTCAATGTAGATTTCTAGTTTGAAAACTAAATCTAAAGAACAATTTGATTATTTCTGAAACACACTTCTAATTTTAACTTGCTGGCTATAGAGTCTAAATAATCCCAAACTGAATGTCTATAATTTGATGGTCTATGCTGAAATCAAGATAAAATTGACCTGGTCAAAAATCCAGCAGTCTCAAAGACATAGAAGTGAAATATACAGAAAAATGTATATTCTCACAGTAGATACTGAAACATCAGATTGGATATATATGAGAACCATGTAACCCTGGAGGCCTTAGATAAATTTTCTAGTAGAACAGTTATTGATCCTTTCCCCATGATTGTACCAGTCTCTTATTAGAAATTGAATCTTTAGACTAATTATCCACCGTAAAATTTATAACCCTAGAGATAAGAGTTTTTCAGTAGAAACAACTTTTCATTCTTTTATTTGTAATACCAAACATATCCATAGTAGGCAATCAATAAATGTACACAGAGTGGATGGATGATAGATGGATGACTGGATGATTTCATGTGAAGCTGTGAAGGACTCTTAGAATAAAGAGCCCTAACTTTGAACTTTTTGCCTTTTTTTGTGGTTCTAATCAGGAATCATTAGAGGGATTACTTCAATATCCAATTTTAAACCAATACTGATGATAAAAAAGTCTCAGTAAATATAAGCAACGGTTAGCTTCCAGCATCTCTCTGAAACTTTGATAGTAAGTAGATGTAAAGCACTTCTATATTCAAGATCTGCTATAAATGTTTTATATGCATTAATTGAGTTAATTCTAAATACAACCTTATGAGATATGAACAATTATTAATCCCATTTAGCAGATTATGCATATCTAATAAAGCTGTTTTAAGCTTATTTCCTCTGAGGTGAGAAGCAAGCGATCATAATAAGAGTCAAGGGCCTCATTACTGTAGCCAGACCGCCTAGAAGCAAATCCCATACCACCCCTTGGTTGCTGTGCAATGGAGTACAAATAGATTGCCGAAGTTAAACAACTTCGGAAAGAGCAGGGAATGAAACATTTGGAGACTCAATCCAGAATGGTTTTTTATAGCCATGACTATGATGATGTTTATTAGCATTTTTTTCTCCATCATTGACCTGTGTACATATTACTTGTTTTACTACTATAGTAAAACCTACTAAATTACTATTATCTAACAAAATCTATCATTATCTTGGCTTTTGTTAAGAATCAAGTAAGAAAGAGAATACTGTTTCTGGAATTGCAACTAGGAATACCTTAATTAGCCTCTAACTGGAAGTTTCCTGGCTCTGAACAGAATAAGCAAATCTGAGGTTGATTTTTGTGGAACTAATCATGTTACTATTATGATGTGTTTATGGAATCTAATTTTTGAAAGTAAGAAGAATTAAATTATTATTTTTTAATTCATTAAGCTCAAGAACAGAATGAGAGTTTGCAGCAAATGCATATGTTTTCCGGGTATCCGAGTAATGAAACAATTATCAATGGCAATCAAGTGGCAATGTACAAGTAACCTGGTAAAGAATTACATAAAAGAAATTTTTTTAAAAAATCACCTTCAAAAGCAGGGATCATTCATACCTGAACAACTTTTTGGGACTGCACATCAACGATAAGGACTCTGTCCAGTGTTGGCTGTGCGACATAAATGAACTTGTCTTTGACATTAACAGCTGAGGCCCACACACACCTCTGAACTTCATCTCCTTCAGCTTTGGGACAGACTTCATCCTATAATTTAGAAAATAAGGGGAAAAGAGAATATCTTAAATTATAATATGTGTATGGCATATTAAGGAGCAAAATTAATGTTTGATGCTTTACTACTTTCAGCATCAGAAGTTAAATATAGAGAGATAGAAAGTGTGTGTACTGAATCAAAGAAAACAATATATAGTGCATATTTAAGCTCATTAAGTGTACATATAAATCAATGTAAATAACCCTTTGATATAAATTTTCATCAAGCCCTTAATTTCTTATTTCTAATAGGATATAGCCCTTTCATATGTTACTACCTGTTCATAACTCATAGGTAATAAATTCAATGTTTTCTCTCAAATCCTCCAATCTTGAGCCTCTTTACCAGACATTAAATGTCACACTAAAGTATATTTAGAGATTATCACATCACTGGCTGTCCCCATGGAATGTTCTTGATCTTTTCAAAAGCTACCAAATCCACCGGAAATGATTGAAAGTTTTCTAATTTGTGGAGAATCAGAAGCTTAGAAAAATTATTAAAGGGTAGCTATTCAGAATACTTATTTTATTTTTCCATTTGGTGTCAAGGTCAAATTTTACAAAATCTTTTGATCTGTCCAAACAGATTATTATTCTGCTCCTTCACCCTCAACTCTTTTCTGGTTGAATATTATATAGTTTGTATCAGACGGTCATAAGTGGGACCAAAAAAAAATACCTTCTATTTCCTCCTTTCCTGAATTTTGTCAATAAATGAATGTTAAAGGGATATATAGGTCCTTGTGATCTGTGCTGGTAGACACATCACAAATGGAAGAAACGTCATTTAGCTCTTTATTTTTGTTTCAGGTTTTTCTTTTATTCACTGGTCTTTTTGTTTTGTAATTTTCTCTATTTACCTATAGTTAGAAAACCACTAAGAATAGAGATTTGTTGAGCTGTACATAAAACATGTGTATAATGGTACTTATTTATATAATGATAATGATGTAATGATGAACATTGATTCTAGCGTTTCATTTGTTTTATGATTTAGGTATGATCACTGATTATGATGTCTAATTTAATGATTTATGTACTCCAGTTAGTAACTCTTAAATTAGAATACTCTCCTTCTCTAATTCAAATAAAAACATTTTTTCAGCAGACATTCCATTCACCATTGCATTTAATAATCATGAAACACAATTAACAAGGTTTTCATTATCAACACTGCTAAGCATTTCTTTTAATTTAAAGATAACATTGGCAGCAAATAAACCACATTTGAAATATAGTAATTAAAATGGATATACCACAATAAAACCTTTTAAGGGAGCACACACATAGTAGGTGTTTTTTCTTCTTGCATAAAACTTAGAAAATAACGTAAAAACCAGAGCACTTTGGAATGAGAACTCAGTGTGTGGTCTACTGCTTTTGTTCTCCAAATTTAAAATCTGATTCAGGGATAACCTGGAGTGTCCACTGATTTTTAAGATTCAGTCCAGAAGTTGCCAGGGACAGTCAAAACACCGGGAATCTAATATGACGGTGTTTTCCTTTAAACAGTACAAGCTGTTCCCAGGCTTCCAGAACATAACCAAACAAATTGGAAACTGAACATCCAATGTATGCTTCTGATAGTTCTGGAGGTACAAAATTAACTCCATTACATAGAATGTACCATAATCATTCTAAAATGATTACCACTGGGGTCATCCTGTGTCATGTCCACGGCACCCTCGAGCAGGCAGCACAAACCTAAACTCTGTCCTCAGCGCATGCGCAGAACAGTTTCCCTCATCAATTCACTGAAACATTATTTTCTATGCCAAACATATTTCTTCAGAAGTATATTAAATATCTTTGACAAGAGCTTATTGTGTGAGAATCCAGCACTATATAAAATATGTACTTGAGAGGCATGAAGATGTGGGGAAAAAAAACAGGATCGAAGGTTGATGAAAGGCTCTGAACATAGGGAAATTGTTTATAAATTTTCTGCTGTTGTGTAAAAGCTACCAACAAAATCTGCCAAAATAATAGGAAGTGTGAGTGACCTGACACATAACTGTCAGTGAAACAACTGCTGAACCAGGAGCAATTCCCACCCCTTTGTTTGCTACAAAACTATTCAACAGTAAAATAAACTGTTCTGCTGGGAATTATTTCCTATTTGTATGCTGTCTCCATAAGATGTCCCTGACCAGCCTCACAATCATTTTTACAAAGCCATTAAAAGTTTCCTGACAGCCACCCTGAGTTTTCTTTGCTTCACTTTATGCCATTATTTCTGATTATAGTCTATTAGGTCCCATTTTACTACAGCACTCTTATTTTTTCAGATCACATAGATTAATATTTATTTCTGTGGATGGGAATTTTAGAGGAATGTTTTTCACATGCATTAGGCATTTAATGAGATAAAAGAAGAGCTCAAAAAAACCAAAGATGCAAAATGAAATTAAAATAATACATACTGATGAGGAAAATGGTCAGGAATTATATCGAGAAGTTTAATTAAATCACTTTTTACAGAAATGTATGCCACCATTTAGAGTAAAAGGGATTAATAAGATATTAGAACTAATAATGGTGAGAGTCAATAAGAAAAAGACAATTCTAGTTCATAGTTAGAAATTATCTATCTCCCTTTAGGTAATTTCCATATTTAATTACATCCATCCTGTGTATACATTATCCCCTTCCAAAATTTTAAAGGCAAACAAGGTATGTTTCTAGTGATGATAGAAGTTTGGATTTAACAACTAAAATAATGTTGATGATACCTGATTGTTGAAAATAAGTAGGTCAAAGAGATGGATATATGCATCCATCTTCTACAGGACTTTGCCATTTTTATTTATTGTATTGATTGTCTATTAAAAACACATTTCCCAGGGCCCTTGGGTGGCTCAGTCAATCGAGCCTACAACTCTTGGTTTCAGTTCAGGTCATGATCTCCGGGTCGTGGGACTGAGCTCCAAGTTGGGTTCACGCTTAGTGCAGAGTTGGCTTGAGATTCTCTCCCTCTGCCCTTCCCTCCACTCGATCTCTCTCTCTCTCTCTCTCTCTCTCTCTCAGATAAAGAAATAAATAAAATCTTAAAAAAAAAAAAACCTTTTCCCCCAAATCTCCAAATTCCCATCTCTCTTTCCTCATAGCCCCTCTTTCAGCACATCTTCCATCATTCATGGCAAGGACAAATGTTATTTGTCACAAGCACCTCTATTTTCCTTGCATCCAATTCAGTAAGTTTCTGTCATTATCCCCTCCTCTCAACCTTCTCTCTAATCATAGATTTGTTCACTGTCCTTTGCCTTCATAAAGACCTGCCCTATATTTAAATTCTAATTGTAGTTATGTCTTCAAGTATTCAAACATTCTCTTGTAATTTCAGAAGCAACAAATAAGAAAACATTGCTTGGATTTTATCTTATTTCCCTTCCAATCATCCATTTAATTTTCTTCAGACACTAAACAAGCTGTAGAGAAATTTACTTCCATTTCCTAACCTTTCAGTCTAAATTGTTCATACTTCAAACTGACTTTCATCATCCTCTCTCTTTCAAAAGAGAAAAGATGACCAGTGGCCTTGGAATTTCCAATCACTTGTCTTTACTTCTTGTTGGGAAGCAGTTATTGAGTATTTACTATGTAGAAGACAGTGTTCAAAATTTTTGGGAATAAAACCATGAATACACGAGAATGCCTGTTTTCAAGTTGCTTATAATTTCTGATGCATTTGTCAATTCAGAGATTGATTCTTCCTAAAATATTCTTTCATTCTTGTAAGGCAAGGATCAGCAAACAATGACACCAGGCCAAATTCATACCATTTCCTATTCTGGTATGTGGCCCTACAACTGAGAATGTTTTTTGCATTTTTTAATGGTTGAAAAAAAAATCAAAAGAAGAATACTATTTTATGACATGTAAACATCATGTGGGATTCAAATTTACATAAAGGTTTATTGAAACAAAGCCAAATCTGTTCATTTAAATATTGTCTATGACTCCTCTCATGCTATAATGGCAGAAAAGGATCATGTGGACTGCAAAGCCTAAGATATTTACTATCTGAACCTTTGCAGGATAAAATGTTGTTGATCCCATTCTTGGATATATCCCTGTCTTAGTTATCATTTAAATCCTATTAGTGAAATTCTGTCATGGTGGCTTTTTTATCTTACGTTCCTTAATTATGATTCCGGAAAGGTAAGCCTCAGACTTTGGTTTTCTACTCTATTTCTTTTACATTAAATTCCTCTGAAAGTACATTCGTTTTTAGTTATTGATTTATTTGATAGAGGGAGTGGGGAGTGGCAGAGGAAGAGAGAGAATCTTAAGCAGGCTCCATGCCCAACACAGAGCCTGAAGGGGTGCTGGAGCTCACGACCCTGAGATCATGACCTGAGCCGAAATCAAGAGTCAGATGCTTAACTGACTGAGTCATCCAGGCAAGCCAAGGGTGCATTCATTCTTATTGCCTTATTGTAATCATGGTCAGATGATACAAAGATATTAATTTGTGGCCTGTCAATCACCAGGCCTTCCTTCCTCTATCAGTCTCTTTACAGAAAAAAATCCGTTAAATGAACAATTTGAAATAGACATAATAGTAAAAAAGTATACGATATTAAAGGTGATTCAAAACTAAATAGAAAATTAAAAAGGGGTGAGGGGTGCCTGGGTGGCTCAGTTGGTTAAGCGTCTGCTTTCAGTTCAGGTCATGATCCCAGGGTCTTGGGATCGAGCCCCGCATGGGGGTGGGGGGTTGTCCCTGCTCAGTGGGGAGTCTGCTTCGCCCTCTGCCTCTTCCTGCCACTCTGCCTACTTGTGCTCTTTCTCTCTCTCTCTCTCTGTCAAATAAATAATAAATAAAATATTTATTTAAAAAGGGTGAAATACACACACACATACATGAACACATAAATAAATTATAGATAGATGATATGTAGATATATGACAGAGAGGGAGAGATACACAGATGATATAGACAGACATTATCTATCTAGAGATAGATAAGTTTCAGTTTATATTAGGAAACTAAAAATCTAGGAATTCTATACAATAAAAGACTATTGAGTAATAAAATAACAGTAAAATTAATAATAATATTCATTAATAATAATACAATTAATAATATAATAATCATAATTATTCCTATGCTTCTAGGAAGCATAGGAAACAAGAGCGCAAAAAGGCAAGCTAATTAAATACAAATAGGTTGGAGTTCTCTAAGATATACAGAAAAGTAAATACTGATCTTTTGCATAATTTGGATTGCAAGTGCATTAAGTAGTACACAGAGCTGCGAATAAAAATAAACTGGCATTAGTATTACTAAAAAAAAAAGGCGGAAATAAGTATGTAACATATAAGGTGATCTATCATGTATACACCCAATTTGGGCATTGATTTTGGCACCACTGTGGATTCACCCAAGAGCGGTATATAGACACTCCTATGCAGGTACTGAACTGGTAGGAAAAGTATATTGAGTCAAAGAATGAGAGAAAGACAGTCTGATGTTTCGATTAGTATGTAGCTCTTAAGTTTGAAAATTTGTGGGCATATTGTAGACCTGGTTCCCTTACTGATCTGGTCACTAATTATTGAAAATAAATTGATTTTAGTAGTTCTGCATTGATTAATTTTTCTGCTTCTCTACCAGTCATATTTTTAAGACTGGCATGAAGGTCCCCTCCTTTGGCAGTAGTTGAGAGTTGGCGGGAGTAGAAGGACTTTGAAAAAAAAAAAGAAAGAAATTTTAAAAATCTTATTCAAAATGTATAACTGCAATCTTCATTGCTCTCCAACAAATAGTCTGTTTCTCTAGCTTGAATATTCTCACCAAAATTTCATAGAAACCAATGATTTTCCACATCTACTAAAGAGCACACCACACATTTTATTAATCAAATTCTTTTCAATCTATGTTTGGCCGTCATATTTCCAATACCTATGTGACTCATCCCTAACTACTATGGGTCTTACTGATTTTCTTCTTGTCTGAACTTCGATAGCATTTATATTTTGTGCCACATAACTTGGCATATAACCCTGTAGTATCATCCTCAGTTAAAATGTTAGCCTTTGCTCTTTCCATATTTTTACATTTTCCAAACACAATAGTGAAGGTACAATATTTCTTCAGTAAATACTTGTTTAAATGTCACTTATCATAGCAAAAAAAAAAAAGTCAGAAGTGTCTATTTCTCAGTCATGCCATGTGATTCAGGATGATTGAGAAACTGAATTTTAGAGCAGCACTATTCAAAATGTTGTCTGGGAACAGCTGCCAGTTGGCGTATCATTTGTTACCAAGCTGAGAATAGTATAGAAATTGAAAATAAACATTTAGAACCTTATAGCAATTTGACATTGCCATAATAGCCATGTGCTCCTATGATCAGCAGACTTATCTCTGTGAATAGGATTTAGAACAGTTTGGGTGGTGTCAAACTTGCCTGGAAGGTTTCTTGGGATGAAAAATACTTACTAGTTAAAAAAAATGTATTGAACAAAAACCAAAGTGATTCTTTCCCCCCAAATAGTTTAAGAAGCACTGATTTGAGCTTTCTTTTCTGTCTCTCTGTCTTTCTTTTTAAAATCCAAACTGTCATAATTTGAGTCTATTGAGATAAATAGGAAAGTACATAATGAAACACTTCAAAAAATATTGTTCACTTAATCAATAGAAGGCAAATAATCATTCCCAATGAGGTTTTGTTCAGTTTATCATGAATGAAGACAAACAAAACAAAGGTGGTTTTGTACTGGATTGGAACGTCTAGGTTGGGATTCTTAGGATATTTTTCACAGCCATGTGGAAATATGTGTGGTCAAGGTTAAGCTTTTTTGAATGCACCGAATACAGTGTACTCTGCAGATCCTGCTTTGCAATGTTAAAAAAAATGAGATTTTACAATAATGTACAATTAGTTTAATATCACTAGTTATCTCCCTGTTGGACCATTTTTTAAAAAAGAAAGACTGTGAAGTTTAAATATTTTCATCAATTTTTAATTGAGATTACTGTTTATAACCTGAGCAATACAACTGATTTTTATTCAATTTATATAATTCTATTTGCCATTTCATTTATTAAAGTGTATAAACAGCCTAGCTCATATTAGTCAAAGCATAGGTAGTCATGGGAATGAGGAGGTGATTTGGCTTAATTTGGCCTATCTTAGAAAACCATCATACAGCATGATTTTGACTCCAGGATAACAAAATCACAAAGACTACATTAAAGAAATTTCAACCTTTCTTTTAACATAAGAAGAATGTATTTTTGTCTTTTAGTGTTATAATAAAAATGGAACTGATAACATTACACTGTCATAAATTGAGAACCAGTTTCTTTAGAGACAGTGTATTCAAGAGGTTATGAGAGCAGGCCTTGAGGTCAACCAGACCTAGGTCATGTCCAGCTTTACATTCACATTAGCTGTGTAAATATTCCTTTGACCTTCATTTATCTCAGTGGAAAAACAATATTACCTATCACATAGGATTATTATGCACATTAAATAAAACTGTGTTTGAAAAGGTCAAGTGATCAGTTTTACTTGTTATTTCCTTTTTTTAAAGATTTTACTTATTTATTTATTTGAGAGAGAGAACATGAGCAGGGTGGAGGGGCAGAGGGAAAAGGAGAAGCGGTCTCCCTGCTAAGCAGGAAGGCCAATGCAGGGCTGGATCCCAGGACCCTGGGACCATGACCTGACCTGAAGGCAGACACTTAACCAACTGAGCCATCCAGATGCTCCGTACCTGTTATTTTCCTATAGAAAATCTTCTACAGGCATATTACATGAAACTATAAAATCTACATATTTTTACAATTTTTTTCAATTTTTCAGAATGTTTTGGAGAGAAGTTCACTGTGAATATTTAAGATTTTCAGAGAGTTACTTTAAGTATAGAATAATTGTTGCATCGAGAGAATTATTCAAGAGAATTTTTTCCCCCTCTATCATTTGGTAATTCTATGACATTGACCAAATCACTTGACCTTTCTCATTTCATCTGGAAATTGAGGGGATGGAATTAGGATTTTGTCAATTGTTTTCAAAAGAGAAAAAAAAAATCCAAAGCTCTCTGAATTACTTCTACCCCACTTAAATGGAAAATGTTTTACCCAATTTATAAAAATATTACATTAGATAAGAATAGCAATTAAAAAAAATAAATTTTTAGAGGGTTAAATTTCAAATGTCTACAGAATGTAAGAGAAGAAAACCGTAGACTTTTTGTAAATGTAGGACTAGATGGTTTATGTCTTGGTTCACTTGGTTCTTGTAAGGGAGCTGAAATCCTGTCTCAGGCTAGGTCCAGGGGCCAATAGGCACTGAGAATCCCTGGGACAGGAACTTATTGTCTGTTGGGAAAGGCATAAATTTGAATAATGTGAGACCAAATTAAATATCAAAACCATTGGTGTCAAGTGAGGTTGAAAAACCAGTAAATAGAGTCTGGCAAAAGGTGTTGGTGTTAAAAGCTAATTTCGGCACTAAAAAAAATGGATAATTATGGTGGATATCAGAAAGTGTAAATCATATGGACCCATTTAGTTCATGGTGGATAACTTAATTAAATAGTAGTGGGGATAGTTGAAACTAAAGAATTAGTTGTGTTTAATTGTGTTCCCTAACATAATGAAGATTTGATTTGTATAGAAGCAATAATAGTCTTTCCTGACTTTGTTTTATTAATTAGTAAGTTGGTTAGCTAAAGGGAAAAAAAAGGATTAACAAATTTTTTCCTTATCAGACAACACATGAAATTAACTGACCAGAAAGAAAAGGAAAAAAAAAAAAAAAGGAAAAGACAGAAAGAATGAATGAAAGCAACCAAGCTGAGCTATAGTATGTAAACTTTTCTTTAAAATAATGAAAAACTCATTATAATCATGACATCGTTGTGAATGCTAATGAATATCATGGGAGGATGTGGGTTACTCCTTTCAAATATGTTTTATTCTCTAGTTTCTTTAAGTAGCAGCAAAAAAATACTTGTTCAAATGGTCCCTTCCAACTATTGATTAATAGACTCATCAATAAAAAGATCAATAAAACATTTGTTTAAAAGCAAAATGTACACATTCCCCTGTAGAATTTTTCTGACAGCTGGATACCTAGTCTTTTTTTTTTTTTTAACTTCAAGAAGAGGGAGACTTCTTTGTAAGGTAGAGTTTTAAATTTTCACTAAAGAGTAAATCTCTCCTTAATAGCTTCCCATCATTTGATTTGGTACTTTTTGTTCCAAGCAATATGTTCTATCCTGAATTTTACATAAAAGTCCGTCAAATGTTAAAGATAGGTTGTTAATGTGGCTTTAAAACATGGCTCCCAAAACTGAACTTAAGTTTTTAACTTCAGTCCAATTTGTGGAATTCATTTCCTTTGCCTTCCTGAATATCTACTTCATAGGTATTATTTATTTCAAAATCTATAATTGCTTTAAGAAATATGATCAGAGCACAGAGAAATGAAATCTGTCAAAATACAATTGCTGGCTTTTAGAAGACATTGTAAATGAATCTCCTAGGATTAATTTACCTTGTTTCTTTAAATTCTTATATTAAAATGGAGTAAATTAAATCATTTCTTATCATTACAAGTCCATAGGATAAAGAGGAAACAAAGTTAAACTTTTAAGGAAAAGAGTTGAACATTTGTAATGAGATGGAATATCAAAAACAATGCAATGCCTCTTTTCCTTCTTTAAATGGTCAATTTTTTTTTTTAGTAGTGATACATGAGATTTGATGATGCACATTTTACTAATTTTTCTTTTTGGAGATATTAGTTAAGGAACAGCACAGGTTTCATTGATTACCTTTCAAAGTATGTGTATGTGATCTCTTCCTGTGAATAGCTTACTTTGCATTGTAACTATTTAAGAAATGTTGACATAAAAGCATAAATCGAGTTAATTTTACAGTTGTTGGAGTAGCTACATTTGGTTAAACACAGTGTAATATCACTTAGGAATTGAACTTCTTTTTTGTAGCACATAATCCCACAATGCAGATGGTGACATGTCATTTTGATCTAGTTCTTCCATCTTCCCATATTGTCCAGCACAGAAGTGCCTTATGTGGGAGACAGGCTTAATAGTTTTTGCAAGACTACTATTTACTGAAACGAATTATTCTGAAGGGTGATAGATTTATCTTCAAAAATTATAAAGCTGTTTATGGGATAACTATACGCATTTCTATTTTTAAACATTATTGTAACACACAAATATTTTCCACATCAGAATGTCTACCCTGAATAACATCACACTTTACCTTTTAGGTCAATATTCCTTTAAAAATTATTTTAGCATGATTTATATTATTTTATGTTTAATTATTTTTGCAAATGACCTTACAGTCTATTTCTTACAGGTATGTGGTGAAAAGATACTGACCAAATAATTTATACACCTATGTATTTTGTTATGTTTGTATCAGTTAAACAAAAACCATGAAAACAGACCCATTTTAAAGCATATTTTGCAAATGTTTAGAAATAAATGTTATATTAAGAAATAACAATTTAGCTCTGCACCTACCTTCTTTATAGGTAGGAAGATACAAACCAAAGGTACATTTTCTTTGTCCTTTCTCTTTAAAACTAAATCTTATTTATTATATTGCCCACAGAATTGTATTTTGTGTTGTCTCTTTCTTACTGATGAATGAGATAGCAGTTCTGCCACACTATCTGGTTTGGAGAAATTCTTGAGTAATAACATGAAAACCCTATTGAGAATTCACCGAAACTGTCTCTGCAATTTAGTTCAATGCAAATCCCTTAAAATGTATATGGATTATTTAATCAGATCTGCTACTATTTTATTCCACCTTTAAGTTTTCCAAATAATTTCAAAAGTGAGCTATCAGTAGTAAAATATATTTTTAGGAAATTATATGAGTTGAAAAATGTATGCTGAACATTACACATTAAAGAGTTACTTCTTTTTAATCAAAGTGCAGTTGATACACAGTGTTACACTAGCATCAGGTGTACAATGCAGTGACTTGAAGTGTCTGTACATTATGCTGTGCTCACCACAGGCATAGCTAACATCTGTCACCTACAACGCTCTTCCAGAACTGTTGACTGTATTTCCTGTGCTGCACCTTTATCCCCGTGACTTTCTCATTAAAAGTTACTATTTTTCAATGAAAATGATACTACTGTATAGACTTTTAAATATGCTAAACTCATTTTCTTCTGCCCTTATCATAGGGAGGACATGTTTCATCTCAAAATTGAGATGAGGTAGAAATGACTCTTGTGGTGTTTTTCAGGATGGAAGAAAGAACACTGAAGATAGAGTCAGTTAAAGGATCCAGTTTCCGAAACAAGAAACACTTTGGTGGTGATTTGGGACAACTTAGATTGCTACTGGATAGTGGCTCGTGTTCCATTTTCTTTAGCACTGCACAGATGAGATTTCAAAAGGGAATGGAATGATTGCCGTGTTGTTTGGAAAGTCCTAGATGAAGTTTAGGTTTTGCCTTTAATTTACAGAACAATCCATAATGTATCCTCTAACAATGGTTTAATAAAATTTTGAAGACAAATTACCAAAATGCAAAAAAAAGGAGTTTCAATGGATAATAAATTAGTAGTTTAAATAGTTGAGATAAATAATAATTTTGAAGTTTGTTTTGTTTTCTTTTTAATTCTTATTATACAGTTGTATCTCCAATTTTCTTCTGAGAAACATATAAAATCATTATACAAGAAGTATATGGAGAAATGCAAAGTTGTCATTTTAAACGCTTTCAGCAATTTTTTTTAGTTTTTAGCAATTCAAACATTTAATAAAGAAAAATTAAGGGCATTAATTCGCTGTGTTGTTTTTCTTTCTACACCACCTCTTAAACTGTTCAAACTGAGATTATGACCTATGTGAAATATGAAAATGATATTAAAGAAATGACCAGTCTTTCATGTTAAATTGCAATTTTGACACTATGTTTGAAATATAAAATGTAAACAATAAGAAATCAAGCAACAGCTTGGAAAATTAAAGTAACATAGACATTTTAGGAAATTTCAAGAAAAATAAAGACTAAGATTTGAATAAGTCATTAAAATTATAAATCTAATCCCCAAAAGCATTAAAATAATTACATAATTGTCAACATATTTAGAAAAAGAAAAAGTTTAGAACTGCGTAAGCAAAACTATTATCGTCCATAAAGAAACACCAATAGAAAATATCTAATTGATAATTCAAGAGCTCTTGCTAACTGGGCAACTAAGTGAGTCAATGTAATTGATTGCATACAGTGGGACTGGGAATAGGGAGACATGAAGAAAGAAACTACCACTTTTTATCTATGCTTTCTTGCATTATTTTATTTTATCATGCGAATCTATTACTTTGAAAAAAGGAATAAGTACTTTTGTTGTGAGTAAAACTAAATCTTAGACCAGAACTATAGTCTAAGATCTATACAAGGTAGATTTATGTGATTTTATAAATCTCGAGTAGAAAGTTTTCATGTGTAAAGACATTTGTATGAAAAATTTTTATAAGTTAAATTCTTCAAATTTATCCTTAAGATATTTCCACTAAAAAATCTAAATTACTATAAACACATTTCTTTCTGAAGTTCATAGAATGGACTTGTAGGTGTATCGTGAGTCCTTATTTCTCATGTAAAAAAAAATGTTTCAAAACGACCACAAAAGATTGACTAAGACACATACATCATTCTGGTCATAATTATCAAAATAACTTGGCTGGTTCTCATTAATAATTCTTGAAGAAGACTTAATCTGCTTTCTTAGATAAAATCACCTGCTACTCAAATCCACTAACATGCTGTTGCAACAATTTACGTGTTTCCAACTGTTGTTCTCCTGTTGGGCTTACATACTTACAGTCTAATAGAAGCACATGTGAAAATTTTTTAAAAAGGGTAATTTTTTTTAAAGATTTTATTTATTTATTTGACAGAGAGAGAGACACCCAGGGAGAGAGGGAACACAAGCAGGGGGAGTGGGAGAGGAAGAGCTGGCTCCCAGCAGAGCAGGGAGCCTGATGCGGGGCTCAATCTCAGGACCCTGGGATCAGGCCCTGAACTGAAGGCAGATGCTTAACGACTGAACCACCCAGGCACCCCTAAAAAAGTGTAATTTTTAATTAACAATTAGAAGGCTCTTTAAGCCTAGGGCTTCAAAGGCCAATTTCATAAATTTATTTCTCTTAACACCTACAGACTAATCCACCAAGAAACAGAGGTAATTTACATTACTCTCTTTAGGAAGCTCTTTGAAGGACATCACTGCAACCACAAAGGGACAAAAGCTTAAATCTTTATCATTCTAAACTCTTTTTTAAGATAAGCCATATTTGAATAGAGGCCCATTGAGAAAAAGAGTAAGTGGGGAAACATTCCTCTCTGAAGTACATAGTGGCATTGAATTCAAAAACTTCCTCAGTGGCTTCATGGGGAAATGAATGGTCTGTGCCATATAAAGGGGCTAGGGTATTAACGAATATTTTTGATGACAGTTTGGAGAAGTAGTAATTGGATTAGAAACAGAATGAAATGCTGGAAAGGGAAATATGGAGGGATAAGTAAGAGAACAAAGGAATGCTGGGAAAGCTGCAGGGCTTGAGGTAAAGGAGACCACCAAGAGAGAAAGAAATGTGCACTGTTGTGTTTCCCTATTTCTAATTTCAGCTTCAATTTCTTGATATCTAAGTAAATTCTGAATACTGTACATGATCTGTTCCTATGGACTAATTCCATTCTAATAGAGTACTGGTAGTATTTATTTAAAAAAGTAAAGTAATTTTCATATGTGGGAATCCAAAACCTAGAAAACAGACATTTTAGAGGTGATTCACATCAGACTTCCTGTAGAAAGTATGTTCCCCTGCAGTTCATCACCATTTAAATTACCATTAAAACCACTAATAAAACCTTCATGTCTCAAAATATAGGACCCATGGATGATAAGATACATGTGATTTCCATTTAAGCTCTTCTAGTACCCATAAAAGAATAAATAGCACCATGGTGTGTGTGAAGAACAGCAGTTAGAGCTCTAACAAGCAAACACAAAAGGAATGGAATTAAAAAGCATTAAAAATTAAAAGAAGGGTAGCTAAAGATGACAGAATAGGTGGAAACCAGAGGAATGGAAAAGTTAGCCACCTTGGAAAAGCCTGTCATCCTTGAACCTATAATTTAAACATTTTTTTCAACCTATTTCAGTTTGCATTCTGAATTCATAAGTCTGGGAGAGAATTCTATTTGCTTTAAGTTCTTACTGTAGGGGACAAGATGAAATCATGTGTACAACTAGGCTAAATATAGCAAGAGTCTTATCTAGTAAGGCTATATAACAAAAAAAAAAAAGAGAGAGAGAGATGAAAGTATAACTAAACCATGTTGCATGAATCCTCACCAACTCACTATCAAAAGCTGAAACCCAATGTAATCTGACATTGCACCAGAATTGAATTTTTATTTAGAGCAAGCAAACAGCATCTTCTGAGAGGCTTGGTGGAAAATTCTATATTCTAAGTATTTCAGTTTTTATCTAAATGTTACTAACTAATGAGTTATACTGGAAATTGCATTGCCGTTCTTTTAATATCAACAATGACTTTGAAAAATATTATATTTATGTTTAATCTTTTCATGGGAAAAAATAATTCCAAGACTCATTTCTACTACTCTTACTCAAGAGATTTATCTTCTAAAATCCCAAGGAAGTAGCTTTTTTTTTCTGTAATAGAATTCCAAACTATCTTACACAGAATATTTGCACAGTACATTTTGACTATGTGCTCTTGAATTAATAGACCCATGAAGTTATATTTACCCTTAAAAAATTCATTGATAAATTATTCTATGAAACATTTTTCACAAACACATTAGAAGAGCACAGTTTTATGGGAATTGTAAAGTAAGGAACAATGTTAGGGTGAGGAAGAAATTAGACATATACATGTCTAAACTTCAAGAATGCATAAAAGAATGAGTAGTCCAAGACTCTAAGCAATGGAATTTTCATCACATTCATTTAACAAATGTTGTTTGACTATTTGCTATGTGTAAGGCACTGCACTCAACATGTTGGGAATACAAGCATGAATTAAATAGGCCCTTGACTAAAAGAGATAGTAAGATGTGATGGTTAATTTTATGTGTTAGCTGGGCTATGACTAGGCTATGGTGCCCATTTGTTTGGGCAAGCACCAGTCTAGATGTTGCTGTAAAGTTGTTTAGAAGTGATTAACACAATTGTTCCTTAAGTAAAACAGATCACCTTCCATAATGTGAATCCAATCAATTGAAAACCTTAAGATTTAAGAATGAGATTTCCCAAAGAAGAAGGAATTCTGCCTCAAGAGTTCCACACAGAAATCTGCTTGAGTTTCCAGTCTGCCTATAGATTGCTAACTCAAAACTTCAATATCACCTTGTGTCTGAGTTTCCAGTCTACTGGCCTCATCTGTGAATTTCAGACTCCAGACTACAGCAACCACTCTTACCTGAATTTCCTGCTGGCTGTCCTGCCCTAGGGGTTTCAGACTTGCCCCCCCCCACCCCACCATCACTTGAGACAATTTCTTGAAATAAAAAGAGAGAGATAGAGACAGAAATAGACGGAGATGCGGATAAATATAGAGATAGAGTCAGAGATCAAGAGATATAAATACATATATTAATTCTATTGGTTCTGTTTCTCTGGAGAAAAGTTTTCTCTTAACATAATACTCAACAATTTCCTCAGGACATTATTTTATAATTAGAAATGTAAATCTAGAAATGTAGCACCAAATAGCTTACACAGTTTGAAATTGGCATCTCTCTTGTGTTTAAATAGAAAACAAAAGAGCATCACATAAGGAATAATTATTTAGGAATAAAAAATAACAGAGCAATATGAAATAAAAGTTTATTTGCTGTAGTTCTTATTTCATATACATGGACTATGTTAATTACATAGGAAATATGTTTTTTTCTTTTTTGCTATTCACTGAATGTCTCTATATTCTGCATTTAACAGTTACAAGCAGGACATAGTTTTAGCTAAGTCACAATTTTCAGTATTATTCCTAATGCTTTAAAAAATATATTGGTCAGCTGAAATGTATTTGTGTTTTAATTTCAACATCCAAAGCAATAGAAAGAGCATAAACACACATTTGGGGCACCTGGGTGGCTGTCAGTTAAGGGGCCAACTCTTGAATTCGGCTCAGGTAATGATCTCAGGGTTGTGAGATCCAGCCCCATGTTGAGCTCTGTGATCGGTAGGGAGTTTGCTTGAAGATTCTCTCTCTCCCTTTTCCTCTGCCCCTCCCACCATTCATGCTCTCTCTCTCTCTCTCTCTCAAATAAATAAATAAATCTTCAAAAAAAATAAAAATATAAAACACATTGATAGTTGATTTCAAAAGTACAAATCTGACATTTTTTACTCTTTTTGCTTACTCTTCCATTAGAGGATTAAAATTTTTGTAAATTTTTGTCTTATATAATGTAGGACAGCTAAATTATCCTTATATTTTCCTTCATTTTGCATTATGCATAAACTCATATGTAGGATGAATGTAAAGATTTCCACAGGCTGTGATTTGGAAAATCTGACGCACTAAATTAATTCTTCGTAACTATCCTTGCTTTGACACTCACTGTTGATGTATGCTTGCAGATAAGGGTTCTCAGGTTGAAGGAAATGAGTGAAGGCTGTCATCATGGGGTTTGGTTTTCACTTCTTCGATTTTTAATTTTTATAGAAAATTATATATAATTTATATATGTATGTATGTAATTTCTCACTATATATAGCCAGACATATAGAGAGAGACAGATACACATAATCCTATGTGGTTTCTACTTTAGCACTTTTAGGAGAAGCTTTAAAGAGAGAGGAATTCAGGTAAGTAAACTCACATCCCTATTGTCCAGACATGTCACAAAAGTGTCACATCAAGTTTTTGCTTGCTTTTTCAGCTTTAGGTTTCAAATAGTTGAATTAACTCATCCAGAGTCATCAAGAAATATTTGAAAAAGCACATTCTTTAAGATTTGCATTGAACCAAATTGCATTAAACCATTAACTGGTACTTTGGAATAGCATACTTGAAATGTAGGAAGAAAATTCTTTGTCTTTAAATTTGCAAATCAAATTCAGGAGGTGACAGTTTTGTGATGAAAAGTATGGATTTCACAGATTATCTTATTAGTGTTAATAACCGAAGTTTCAAATTCTGTGATAGAACCAACACATCTGTGTCAGCTACAAAACTGCTGGTCCAGAGATAGACTCTCCTGCAAAATTATTTTGCTTTGATTTAAATTATTTTGATGCTACATTTCCTATATCTGTGTTGTAGCCTGATTTTTCATCCATATTATGAATGTGGTATAAAATTGCATTATTTGCTTTATCACAAGCAAATATTTATATTTTCACATATGCATTTATTTATTTACACACACACATATGTACCTTATTCAAAATGGCCTTAGTTATATGATTATAAAACAAAACAAAATTGTATGTTCCATTTAAAATGTTGTCTTACTTGTTAAACCATAGCTTAGCAAAAATTATAATAATTCCATTTAGCAATTTAGCTTATAACTGAAATATTTTTAAATTAAAAATGGTTTCATTTGTTTTTTATTTTATTTTATTTTAAAGATTTATTTATTTATTTGAGAGAGTGTGCACGCACCTGTGGGGGGAGGGTCAGAGGATGAGAACCTTCAAGCAGACTTCCTGCTAAGTGTGGAACCCAACATGGGGCTCCATCTCATGACGCATGCGATCCTGACCTGACCAGAAATCAAGAGCTGGATGCTTAACCGACTGAGCCACCCAAGCATCCCCAAATGTTTTCATTTCTTTTAAACAATCATGGACATATTGAGTTACATTATTTCTTTTATTTTTCCTATAGAATATCTAGAGGGAAGCTGGACTATCTTATCTCACCCATATATTTTTTTCTTATTATTTTAGGGCATAGATTTAAGGTGTAAATTTTTGTCTCCATGTATCTATACATGACAACAACACTGGCTAGGCTGCAAATAGGAGTTCAAAGTAAAAAATCTAAACAATGGCATTAAATATTTATTTTACTCATATTCATGGCCATGCCAACCTTAAAAATGAGTATCAAGAGAGGTTCCATGATGAGGTCTGCCAATATCTTATCCCATTTTGGGTGTTTGGTGCCTATCCAAACTTGTGTGGGAACACATAAAAAACATAGATACTTTAATATTACATATTTTTGGTGTATACATGTTTATGTGGAGAGATACATATACCTATGGCAACATAAAAATAAGTATAATTTATTATTATCTTATTAAAATGTAGTCTCTAATATATATAATCAATACCCATTTTGTTAGATACTATTTTACTTTCTGAATGCTGTACCAATATTTTACAGAAAATATCTTCCTGGGATGGGCAAGGTAAACATAAATAAATAAAAGAATTAATATTTTTCTACATAAATCTAAAGTATTCATTCCATTAAGACCTCATAAAAATGAGATAAAAAATAAAAAGGAATCAATATTTATAAAACAGCTAATAGACCCCAATTTCCCACCAGATTATTTACATGCTATTTTCTTTCATTTTGTTAAAGTAACCATTGCCTACCAAAATATGAGACATTCTAAATTACGGAGTAGGTAAAGTTATTACACAGTGTTCATTCTATGTATTTCACTTCTATTGCCTTTATTTTAATTAGGACAAGTAATTACATAACATTTTTCCTCCTCAAATATTAAACCTGCATAGAATAACAACCAGTATCACAGTTTTAATATTCTCCCCCCAAAACATTTCATATATGCATGGATTTCACTGTGTTTCCGAAATATAATTCTACTTGACAAAACTGCCACATAAAACTGCAAAGGAAGTTTTAAATACTTGCCTGAAATCCAAGTAGCTTTTCACTAGGCTTAATGTGCCTCTGAAATTCACATTCTATGGGTTGTATCACTTTGATTCCATCTTCATAAAAAACATAGAACATGTTTCCAATTCCCAGACCTTAAGAATAAAAGCATATTCAAAAGTTCAAAATAAAATTATCAGAAATCTTTACAATGCAAACTCAGTGCTCTTCATAATACCAGCAGGAGGTCAATTTGTAAAGTTGTGTGATGTTAATATGACAAACCATATGAAACCTTTACCATGGACCAAAGCAACTTTCTGATATTATGCATTCTACTTTATTCTCTATAAACTGCAATTCAGTGATTTCTTTAATATAATTCAATAAATGTTTCAGATAAAAATGAAAATTATAAGCTCTTTGATACATAGATTATGTCTGAGCCCAACCCCCATTTAATTTAGGTGTTTTTTAAGGAATAAAAATATTTTTTTAAGAATTATATTTATTGAATATTTTTATTATAATTCCCTAGGGAAGATAAAATGTCATTCTTTGTAGAAATTTAGTTTACATAAAAACTGTTCAAAACAAAAAGACCAAGTCCTCCGGATTTTAGAGAATATATATTTTCCTAAAATAACTTTTGTAAATGTAATCCTACACAGAGGTCTTAGATCTCAGTTTTATACCAGCAAAGGTTGGGATCTACTTCTATACTTTAAAACTTGAATTAATTTACAGTCTTAAAAAAATCTGAGTGAATGATTTAAATCATACTTTTAATTTTGTTCACACTACAGATTTGGGTATATGATGTCTCAGAAATTCATCTCACTTACTTTATCAAGCCACATGTAATGGGGTGCAGGATGCTAGAAATTTGACACCTGGAATGTGGTTGGGGTTAACTGATGCCAGCACCTGGGGAGTTCCATATATTCTACTTGTTCTCTTTGTCTCCTCTGCTTCTGCTTTGTTCCAGCGTGACCAGACCTAAATGTAGAGATTCCTTTCCTTTTCTGATCCTCACCCAATCCCTTGCCCAGCTGTACTAGTTTGTACAATCATATTTATTCAGTCTAACTACAGCATACAGAATTCAATGATAGCATGTGTTCTTTAAAAGATAAGTAAAGGTATTCGAATCTTGGTAGTTTGAAAAGCCATACCATTGCTGCGTAAGAGGTTTAAATTCTAAAAATATCGATAAAAAGAAAGAATTTATTTAAACACAAAAAATTCCCCAAGCATCATTTTCATTTTGATTGATAATACCTGCAAGGTTTATTAAGTCAAGCCTGAGGACCATGATAAGGGGTAGGTATTTATAAAAATATTTGTTTATTCAACTTAAACCATATTTACTCTTATTAAATATGTTTCTAGTTAATTAAAAAAAGTCTTCAATTTTGTCCATTGAGACATATATCCATCTATTCTTATGATTTAGAAGAAAATGTATTCAAGTATAATTATGACTTTATTAGTGTTTATACATAGTGGTTATAATTTTCTTTTAACACATGAAATTATTTCTATCTAATACGCTTATGCATTTGAAGTGACTCCAGATTGTTTTGACACATATTATTGTTTTATAAATATTTGATAGCACTCATATTTTAAAACATGCAATCTTTATCAGTTAATTATGTATTATAATTCCAGAGAGCACTACATTATGATGGAATATTCCTGAACAATAGAAGAAGTGGCAAAAACTAAATTCAAGTCACATTTTTCATAAAATAAATTTAGTAGTTGTCAACTCTTATATATAATTATAGTTGTGCATAACGGAATATAAGTTCTAAGTCCAAAGGGTAAAACTTTTAAAAAGTCATTTTTTACTCAAAAACAATTGATTCTTATCAGCAAGCTTCCATGTCAACATTAACATAGGACTGACATGTAGTATCAGTGACAATCAATTTAACATTTATTGGTTGTTGAAACTTGGGAACATGACCAGGTTGCGATGTGGTGCCTAGTTTTCAGCTGTGTCAGTTACACACTATGTTTTATGATGATTACAAAGCTCCTATAATTGTTAATGAACATGACTCTCTCTTCCTTCTGCTGCTGCAAAATTCTGCTGTCCAATCAGGAATTTGAATGTGTTTGAACCTGACAAATTCTCTAGGTGCAGACTGTTTGCTGTTTCTTGAAATATTTCTGCCTTTGCTCAAATGGATACTTTCATTATGTTATTTACCATAATCTGTACAAAATACAGTCAGTGAGATTCCACTGGATTGTTGCACTGATGAAATTTCTGAGCTGTATTTTCCTCTAAAACCCAGTTAATCCATCCAAATTACTTTTTCAAATCTCAAGTCTATTTTCTTACTTTTTATATGAGTTACACATTCAGTGTTTTTACAAAGCATGAACTACTTTCCAGGTTACAGGTTATTGAAGAAATACAGATCTCATTATGCAAGGTTTACTTTGTTTTCGAACTTTATTGTTCTCAGTGGAAATAAGGCTTTTCAATATTGATGAATAGTAACGACAACAAAATACCATATATAAATATATTAGCTAAAATAACAATTATAAAATAAATAACTATTTTTAATCACTCTGCTATGAATTAAAATTTTAATTATATCCTTAGAGCCATCTATGAGTTCCTCCTCTCTCTACCCACAAGAGGTATGTTTACCTTTATTTTTAATTTTTTTTGGCTAGGGAAACTTTTTTTTAAAGATTTTATTTATTCACTTGAGAGAGAGAGAGAGTGAGAGAAAGGGAGCACTAATAGGGGGAGGGGGAAGGGCAGAGGGAGAAGCAGACTCCCTGCTGAGCAGGGAGCCCAGTGTGGGGGCTGAATGTCAGGACCCAAGGATCATGACCTGGGCTGAAGGCAGATACTTAACTGAGCCACCCAGGCGCCCCTTGGGTAGAGAGATTTTTTAAGTCAAGTTTTCTGAAGGTTTTAGCAGCAGAATTTATGACCAGAATATATGCTACAGATGTGTTTCTTTTTAAATTTACTGCTATAATATTATACATATATACATTTATTATGATAATACTGGGCACAGAATAATATAAATTACCTGATAATGAAGATGTTGGAAATTAAAGACACACATAGATTTTCATTTGGAGCATTCATTAGTTTTATTTGTAAAGAAAATAATAACATACTTATGTATGTTCACTATAATTGTTAAGTTTCCATGTCTGAACTTTTTTGGGGGCAGATGGGAGAATGTAACAGAGAGATAAACTGCATTCTCTGGGTTCAAACAGCTCAGAGGCCAATCATCGCTCTAGAACTCGGTGTTGTACCATGGCAAAGTGATTCAGTCTATGCCATAATTTCCCCATCTCAAGTTTGGAGATAATAATTATACTTACATCATACAGCTCTTGTAAGAATCAAATTTGATGGAGAAAGTAAAACATTTAGCAGAATGACTGGCACATAGTAAAATTTCAAAAAATGGTACTGTTGCTATTTTTATGACTGACATTATCTCTTTTAAAACATTGGCAGAAAAAAATGGTGAAATGGTGTATAACCAGATTCTTTTTTTTTTTAAGATTTTATTTATTTATTTGACAGAGAGACAGGCAGCAAGAGAGGGAGCACAGGCAGGGGAAGTGCGAGAGGAAGAAGCAGGCTCCCGGTGGAGGAGCCTGATGTGGGGCTTGATCCCAGGAGCCTGGGATCACACCTTAATCCGAAGCAGACGCTTAATGACTGAGCCACCCAGGCACCCCAATATATGACCAGATTTTGATTTCTGTTTCCATGTTTTCCTCAAATCTATACTGTGAGACATACTGCTACATCTCAGTTTCCTAGGATATCAAATCCTATGCGTCTATGAGCCTGCTAAAAGATCGACTTCATTTCCTAGTAGGCAATTCTCATAGTCAATCCTTTCAGGGGGTCTGCAAAGTCAAAACTATTTTCATAATAATACTAAGGTGTCATTTGCATTTTTCTCTTTCATTCTCACAAATTAGATTCTTTCAAATGTAGAGTGTACTTTTTGACAGGCTACATGACATATGATGTAATGAGTGATATCACAACAATTCAGTGCAGAAGCAGATACAGGCATCTGGCATCTTCTATTCAGTCAGACATTAAAAAGATTTGCAAAATGCAAAACAATGTGAATCTTCTCGTTCTTTTAAAGTGTAGCTTTAAAACTGTGCAATTTATGGGTACTTATAAATGAATTTATTATGGTTATTTTCAATAAATTAATAAATAAATATCTTTAATGTTTCTCAGTTTTATTTCTCATATGGTAAATATAGGTGGATAGGACTAACTCGCATGAACAAAAGCTTTTGAGTTGTCAATAATTTTGAGGAATGCAAAGGGGTTCTGAGTCCCAAAAAGTTCAATAACCATGTAGGTTTCAGTTACAGTTCTCTCCTCATTCATGCATTGTATCGCAGGATATTACAAAAGTTCCTGGTTCAGCTAAAAGCTTCACCCTCTCGTCACAGTAAGGATCGGCCATACAGGCACCCTCTAGTTTCGTTTTTCATCCCCCGGTGAGGACAGACACGTGTACTTTGTCTTTTCCGGGTCGATTGTTAATCTAATGGAGTATAGTGGCTCCAGAAAGTGATCCATAATTTGTTTGTTCCTTGTGAGCTTTCTTTTTGCTTTGTTTTTTTTTTCTCTACAGAGAAAGGACACAAGCAAGAATTACTTGCAGTCTTGTAAGAGGGAAGTATTTCCCAGGGGATTTTCTAATCAATACTGCACCTTTAAATACGTGAAATGGACTGAGAAAAAAAGGATGCAAAGCACGTGCCTGTCTCAGTCCTTTACGATAGCTGCTCATGAATAACAGCTTATTGTGATAATACAATGATATTATTTCTTATGTATAGCATATGTATTACATCATTTATATCAAAGAAAAAATTTGGTTAATTTCTAATTTCTGTATGGACAACAATAACAAAAGATAGTCAATAATAAAAGATATTTTGTGGTGATGTGTGTCTTCCTCTGCTTTAAATTGCCATTACTTTAGAATTTAAGTTACGGTCAAGAGCAAATTATAATCATATGATGCAGTGCTTTGGTAACCAATCAAAGGTAATTCAAAATTTTAGTGTTACAAGTCCTTCATTAGTTGATATTGCTCTTTTCACTTTTAAGGGATCCTAAACTTATCTTTTTTTTTTTTTTTAAATCTGGAAAAAAATCTCTTTTTTTAGCTAAAGAAAAATATAGGCAAGATTAGATAGTCCATATTGCATTTCTCATCCTGAATAACTTAGCAGGGAAAGATTGTTGGTTCATGAATATTCCCATGTTTTGTTTCTTTGTCTTTGGAGCTAAAAACTTTTTTACGCACAAAGTAGCATCATTCCACTGCCTCAATAAGATCTTTATATTATGTTCAACTAAAATAAAACTTACACTCTCATTCCTGCTAGAAACGGAGTGGTTGTATCAAGATCTTATTAGCCACTCTTATTCCAGCAAATAGGTGCTATCTCACTGGTTAGAGTGATATCTAAAAACAGTCCTTTTGAGTCAGTATACCATTTCCAGAACTTTCAAAGCTATGCTGAAAAAGCTGAATGCAAATCTGCAAAATTAATTTCACATTTAACGATTAACATAGAAAAAGTTAGAGTATTTCTGTTATGTAATTGATGTATGTTGGAATCATACATATAATTATATAATTATGCATGTACCTATGTGTGTATGTATATACACACACTTATGTGTGTGTATATACATACACACATATATCTGCAAATGGGTATCTCTTGTCAGATCACAGTTTTGATTTGAAAAACTTTTAATGAAAGAATATAAAGCACTAAAAAGGTTAGGTTGATGTTAGTATTTAAAGTATTAATGATAGGGGACTGGCTAATGAAAATAACGAGAAATTGATCACAATTTAATTGGCATCAGCTACTGACTGTTAGAAACCATGGTCTCTACCACTCCACAATGCTATGACTTTCTAAGTTTGATGCATTCCGAGGCCTATGCTCTGAAAACACTTTTTCATTTTAAATAATTCATCAATATTACTGTGAGGCAGTAATCTGGTCCTGAGAACCTCAGCATTTTTTCCCTAAAAATAAATTTATGAGAAGCTTATGGAACTCACAAAGTTGGTATATATATTAGTCTGTATTTCCCAACCTCCCTTGCAATGTGTAATAGTCTGGCCAATGAAATGTGAATAATTTCAGGATGAAGAAGTTAAAAGCTGACCTGTTTGCCATATCCTCTTTGCCCCACCTTGGTGACATTATAGATCACAAAGCTAATCAGATTATGGTGTAACATGTAAGATTTGTTGTAAGGTTTCCCTGCATTTTCTATTTGCATTTTGTATTGGTAGGTGTAAATGAGCCTGACTAATTTAGTGATTTACTTCAATTGTTTCTATATTTTCATATGAATAGATTCATAAATATTTACAAGGAATATAAAGGACATTCCATTTTTATAAATATAGAAATTATTTTTTTGGCTTTCAAATCATTAGATGTCATATCCACCCAGTTTTTCCCAAAATAGACTTTATTTAATATTGATCCTATAAATATTCATCAAAATAATTCCAAGCTATAACAAATTTAGGAAATGCTATGCTATATGTGAACCACCTTACATGTCTCTTCAGAGCTTGAATTTAGCATATTTAAAAGTTAAGATTAATTCATCAGTAAGTAAAATGGCTTCAAGTCCTTTAATTTAGTGCTTACCCAAATTAAAACATGTATTATTAAATTAGATCATTTATTCCTAAACAGTTTTCCATTAAATAAACATTAAGGCATACTTTATTAGATTCTATTTTATTACAAGATCATAAAAAATATTGCAGAAGGAAACCAAACAATGGATCTTTTAATGTATATTTTCAAATCATATAGTAAAATTAGTTATCAATTAGAATGATTAAGACTTTAACTTACTAGATCAAAATTTTCTTTAAGGAAGATATTCCTATCTTTATATTTCCAGTATTTTCAAAGTGCTTTGGATTTAACAGGCTTTTTAAAATATTTGTCAATAAACGAGTGACATATTTCCTCTCTAAACAATGTCTTTCTGCGTTCCTACAAACCGCAACGATGACTAGTGAGAAAACTGGAAGAAGAACCCAGAGAAGTAGAGGATGCTGTGTTTCAAGCTTAAATATCCATGTGATTCCTAAGATAATACATATTAAATTCAATAAAATCAATTTAGATTACAAAGTTCTAGCTAAGCTAGATTCTGATGCTCATGTTTAAGAAATAATACTTCAGTTAAACAAAATTTTATGGCTTTAATACTTGCATATAAATACAATGACATTATGAGAGTTTTATAATTTTTAACTCTGTTTCCAATATTTATCGTAGCATGCCTGAAATTGGGATTCCCCAGTTGGTTCTCTCTGGGATAAATTTCTCTTGGGCGTAGTAAAGAGGCAAGTATACAAACAGAACACATTACTACGGTGGAAACAAAAATAGATCTCAGAATTATGCAGTTCATATTTGCTATTATTCTATCTTTTAAAAATAAAGGTAGAAAATTTTTGGAAACTTTAGCTAGCTATTATTTTAATTACTTTTTATGAAATAATTGTATACACTGTTAGGATTCGGTGATTCCTCAAGCTGGTCTATTGTCTCTGGCCACCATTACTATTATTACATGCAATCATTCCTAATTGTAATGCCTTGCCAGTAACTTTGACATTGTAAAAAAATAATTTACAGATGCCTATGAATCTAAATCAGGCATATTGTTTTCTCAAGTATATTACGTTAAATCTTGTTTATTCTAAGAAACAACAAAGGACCCGGATGATAATAGCACATGAAATAAAAGATTGAAAAACTTTACCCAAAGACATTTATTATATATGTCTTAAAATTATCTGTAAAATCTACTAAATAACTATTATTTCTCAAGGACATATTCTCTGTCAAACAAAGTTATGAAGAGTAAGAAAATCATTGATGGAGAATAATTATTAAGAGTATACATGTTAAAAAAGCTAACAGAAGAAAAATTTAAATAGATAAAAATGGTTTCATATAATGAATCTCCGGGTGATTTTAATTAATCTGGAGGTCTTATGTTTTTAAAGGTAGCCTGAAGACCATCATATTACTATTACATATTAAAATTATAAAATAATAATGTTCATGGTTGTTATCAGTCAAATTATAAGAAAGCATTGTTTTACATACTTTAAGGACATTTACATATCACTATTTTATAAGGAGAGTGCCAACTGTATTTCAAGCAATGTGTTTGAAAAATCTGACTCAGAGAGGTAAAATAATATATCCAAATTTTACCAGCAAAAACCCAGCAAAGCCAAATCTGTGCTACCTGATCTCTGGCTATTAGGTTTTGTTCCTTCCATTACAATGATAACATGAAATCAATTTTCAAATGCCCAGAGATATATTTGTTTGATCTGAAGAAGGAAGAAAGTATAAGGAAATTTTGTTTAATAAATATATTAATGCTAGGTTTAGAAATGACTACATTCGTATGTTCAAATGTGAAATATCTAAGTGGAATAAAATGAGAAAGCATAGTCACACCAGACTTTGAAGAAACCTATACAAAAGATTTCGGAAGCAACAAATACCAAGAGGAAAAAATGGTCGTGTGCCTCATCATTGAGAACAAAACTGAGATGTTTCAATTCTCAAATTACTGGAAGCTTATGAGACAGGGCCCTCACAGGTGGCAGTGACTCCAGTTCTTATGGGAAACTACAATCAGGGAAGAGAAATTTTGTCTAGGATGGATTAGGAGGCAATATTTTGGTCATTGCTTACCAGAAGTATAATGATGACTTACTACATTTTGCTCCTAAAAATTTAACTAAAGCACATGAGTACCTACCTGGTCAAACACATTCTCCCCAGTCTTTATGAATAAGAAAAATCATAACAATAATAAATAGAAGTGGAAACTATTTATAGAGTATAGCCTTTATTTAAGGGACTGGTAGCAGCCCTACTGAGCATAAACAATGATCCTTATTTTTAAGATAAGAAAACTGGGACATAAAGGGACCTCGGTTATATAGGAGTGGAGACTAGATTTGATTCTAGGTCCTTCAAGATCCTTTTCAACCCATTTTCTTAAATAATTTATTACATTCCCTTGATAAGGCAATGGTTTTTATAATTTTTCTTTTTCTAATCTAAATCAGGGTTTATTATGGAGGTTATATTTAAGTTTGCTTTTATTTCTTTGACTTAATTTTAAATTCTTAAAACCACTTCAATATATGATAATGTACTTCACTGGTTATATATCAACAATAAATCAAACTGATAAAGAGTAATAAATATTTCTATTGGTATCAGGTTTACAAAAAGAATATCAATTTATAATCAAACAAAAATATTGAGTCAACCTAAAAATAAATAAAGTAATTATTAAAACTGATAGTAATTAAATTAAGCAAAATAATCATGATATAAAAATAATGGAATTTAGTACCTTCTTCTCTCCATAATATGTTAGCTACTGCAGCATGTTAAAGGAAAAAGGAGAGAAAGAAAAATCAGTAAATAGAGCTTCAACTGCATAATAATATAAATAACTATTAAAGAGGTCACAATCTCTAGGATAGAACATGTAGATAAAAGTGGTGGTGGTGAATTCAACAAACTACTTTGAATTAACAAAACAGTAAAATGCCAGTACTAGCTAATAATGCTCTTTTCATTTCTTGAAATTGCCAATTCTTCTTAGGAATAAAGATTTTGTTAATAAACAAAGAACATTTTATGCATCACTGGAAAGAATGGGATATTTAGTTTATGTTATTAAAAAACATCTTTAGAACAAACATTGGTAGGTAAGACTATTTATTTAAGACAGTATAGTTAAAAGTGGCTAACTGGAAAAAAATTTTTAAAAATTCTCAGTAATCACAATATGTAATATTCCTACATAAAATGCAATATTCCTGAGCAAGAAGAGTTGTTTAAATAAAGGATTTAGAACACAGATGTAGCTTATTTTTAAGTAATACATGTTTTCACTTTTTAAACCAGACAATGAAATATATCTAAATATATCTTGCTTAGTTCAATGCACAATAATGATGCATATTAAATTGTTTCTGAACAAAAGGTATATTAAATATAGAGATATTAAATCAATAGAGTTAAAATATTAAAAAAGAAATAAAGAAAAAATACCAGTTAGAAATATTCTCAGAGAAACATCTGCCTCCATTACTAATTCAAATTTACCCAAATTCTATATGTTTTCATAGCAAAATAATATGTCAAAAGAAAGTGTAACTGAGGTAAAATTTCATCTAAATATTCCCTGAATATTTTAACCATATTAAAGCATAATCACTTTTTTTTTATAACTGAACCCTCCCTATGAATGTAGCAGACTCAAGACTGTAGTCCCACGTTCCTAGTTGGAGGCTGAAGGCCCAAGTCATCCAGTTTCAAAACCTGCTAAACATTTTAAAAATAAATTTTTGTAAAGTAACATTCCTCCTTTCAGGACATTTTGTGGTGCTGTTCTTGTTGTCTACAGTGTTCTTGAAATGAATATGAAAATAATAGGTCCTATTTGCAAGGAGAGGACATAGACCTCAATTATCAGCAGTTAACCTAGGTCTGGAAGTAGATGATCCTGCGTAAAGTTTCATCAGAATGTCAATAGTAGTCACAGTGCCTATGTCATTCACTTCACTTCATTTGATCACATGGGCATTTTATAATCTCACATCATCACAAGAAGAAAGGTGAGTATGGTACAATGAGAGTGAGACCATAGTCACATAACTTTTATTACAGTATATTATTATAATTATTTTATTATTAGTTATTATTGTCAACCTTTTTCTTTACCTAATTTATAAATTAAATTTTATCATAGGTATGTATGTATAAGGAAAAAAACAGCATATATGGAGTGTAGTACTATAAGCAGTTTCAGACATCCACTGGGAGTCTTGGAACATATTCCCTGCATGAGGGGGAATACTGTATTCAGAAAAATTTAAATAATTGAGTATATTTGAAGAGGAAAACTGATAGAAGATGGGGCCAGAGAATTTTTCCATGAGTAGATCAAGAAAGTCTTTTGTACACAATGCAGAGGAAATTAAATTTTCTTCTGTAGGTTCAGGAAAGGCTGAGCCATGATTAGACGTAACGTGTGTGTGTGTGTGTGTGTGTGTGTGTGTGTGTGTGTGTGTGTGTGGTTTATAAAAAAAATGGTAACAGACATATGTTTTCTCATATCTCCATTCATTTGCTCAGTGAGTACTGACTGAGTGCCTAGCATATGTCAGACATTGCATTCAGTGATACAATACACAGATTACCCAGGCCCAATCTCTGTTAATAGAGTTTATACTCTAGTTGAGGAAAAAAATATATATTATTCACAACACAACAGAGAAAAATTTTAAATTACACATTTAATGGGTTGTGAAAGAGAGGAACAGTACTGTGAATGTTTTTAGCAGGTGGATTAAACATAGGGAAAAACCGAAGGTGAAGGATGCAAGATAAGTAAGAGTGAACCAAGTGAGGATTGTAAGAATAAGGTTTCTAGAGAGAAGAAAAAGCCTGCACAAAACCTAGTGGTATACATACCAAAGCGCTGCTAGTTTAAAGGAGTGGAGGACAAAGATATTTTCAAGATAGGCAATCATTTATGAGAAAGTACCAAAAAATACATGGTTTGTGATATTAACATCAAACAAGATAAAATTCAAGGCACTTCATATTGAACTTAATATTATATAAACTAAAAACATAATATTAAAATATGAAGCAAAAACTGTTAGGATTGGAAACAAAATTGATAAATCCACAATTGCATTCTATTTCTTTAACTCACCACTCCCAATATTTGAAAAATTAAGAGAAAAAACACGAAGTTTCAATAATATAATTAGTAAGACTGAATGAGTATTTTCATAGTGAATGTTGTACTCTATAAACAGAATGTTGAACGCTACCAATAAAAGTGTTTTTTTCAGATTTTCTGGAAAATTTTCAAGAGTGTACCCAAAGTAAACTAGAAAATGAAAAGTCTCTATTTTGTAGGTATATTCCAATCAGCATAAATAGTTTAGACATTTGCAGACAATGATAAAACAAATATGAAAATCTGTGAGACCTGTTTAAACACACAAAATTCTACCATAAATTAAATTAAAAAAAATCAAATATGGGGGCACTTGGGTGGTGCAGTCGGTTAATGTGCGACTCTTGTTTTTGGCTATGATCTTTGGGTTGTGAGATGGAGCCCCACAATGGGCTCTGCCCTCGGGGCAGAATCTGCTTGTAATTCTCTTCCTCTCCCTCTGCTCCTCCCCAGTGGTCTCTCACTCTTTAAAATAAATAAATAAAAATCTTTTAAATAAATATATAAATAATAAAATATGATTACAATTCATATAAGACAACAAAAATGAATATTCAATATGTGGACCCAAAAAGTTTTGGCCAAGAGATAATACATAGACTTAATTGATGCATTATTGATGCAATTGATGCAAAATAGAAAGAGGGAAAAAGAGGAAGACAGAAGTGGAAGCAGAACCAGGAGGAAGAAAAAAGGGAAAGAAATGGGGAGACAAGGAAGATAAAAAGAATGACTATAGCTATGATTTTAAATTAATGTAGATTTTTTTTGTAGTTTCAATTTTTATTTAAATTACAGTTAGTTAACATATGGTGTAATATTAGTTTCAGGAGTAGAATTTAGTGACTCATCACTTTAATGTAGAATTTTTGCTAATAAATTTGAAAATCTGGATTTCACTAAAAAATCCAAGGAAATATAAATATCCAAACTGAAATGAAGAAAAAAATAGAATAAAAATAACCATGGTACTGATTGAAACATTTTTTTATTTAAATCTGGTTAATTAACATACAGTGCATTATTAGTTTCAGGGGTAGAGTTCTTATATAATACCCAGTGTTCATTATACCACATGCTATCCTTAATGTCCATCTCCCGTTACCCTATCCCTCCACTGCCCCCCCACCCCCAGCAAACCTCAGTTTGTTTTTATGATTAAGAGTCTCTTATGATTTGTTTCTCTTTGTGATTTTGTCTTGTTTTATTTATTCCTCCCTTGTCCTATGATCCTGTTTTGTCTTAAATTCCACATATGAGTGAGATCATATGATAATTGTCCTCTGATTGACTTATTTCTCTAGCATAATACCCTCTAGTTCCATCCATGTCATTGTGAATGGCAAGATTTCTTTTTTTTGATGGCTGAGTAGTATTCCATTGTATATATATATACACACATATATATATATAATGTGTGTATATATATATATATACACACACACATACACACACACACATCATCTTCTTTATCCATTCATCTGTCAATGGACATCTGGGCACTTTCCTTAGTTTGGCTGATGTGGACATTGCTGCTATAAATATTGGTGTGCAGGTGCCCCTCCAGATCACTATATTTGTATCTTTGAGGTAAATCCCTAGTAGTGAAATTGTTGGGTCATAGTGTAACTCTATTTTCAACTTTTTGAGGAAACTCCATACTGTTTTCCAGAGTTGGTATACCAGCTTGCATTACCACCAACAGTGTTAGAGGGTTCCCCTTTCTCTGAATCTTCATCAACACTTGTTGTTTCCTGTCTTGCTAATTTTGGCCATTCAAACTGGTATAAGATGGTATCTCATTATAATTTGGGTTTGTATTTACTTGATGCCAAGTGAGGTTGAGCATTTTTTCATGTGTCTGTTGGCCATTTGTCTGTATTCTTCGGAAAAATGTCTGTTCAAGCTTTCTGTCCATTTTTTGATTGGATTATTGTTCTTTGGGTGTTGAATTTGATAAATTCTTTGAAGATCTTGGATACTAGCCCTTTATCTGATATGCCATTTGCAAATACCTTCTCCTATTCTGTCAGTTGTCTTTGGTTTTGTCAACTGTTTCTTTTGCTGTGCAGAAGCTTTTTATCTTGATGAGGTCCCAATAGCTCATTTTTGCTTTTGTTTCCCTTGCCTTTGGAGATGTGTCTAGGAAGAAGTTGCTGCAGCTGAGGTTGAAAAGGTTGCTGCCTGTTTTCTCCTTTAAGATTTTGATGGATTCCTATTTCACGTTTAGGTCTTTCATGCATTTTGAGTTTATCTTTGTGTATCGTTTAAGAGAATGGTCCAGTTTCATTCTTCTGCGTTTGGCTGTCCAATTTTCCCAACAAAATTTGTGGAAGAGACTGTCTTTTCTCCATTGGATATTCTTTCATGCTTTGGTGAAGATTAGTTGACCATAGAGTTGAGGGTCCACTTTGGGTTCTCTATTCTCTTCCTCAGATCTATGTGCCTGTTTTTGCGACGGTACCATACCGTCTTCATGATTACAGCTTTGTAATAGAGCTTGAAGTCTCGGATTGTGATGCCACCAGCTTTGGTCTTTTTCAACATTCTTTTAGCTATCTGGAGTCTTTTCTTGTTCCATATAAATTTTAAGATTATTTATTCCAGCTCTGTGAAAAAAGTTGATGGTATTTTGATAGGGATTGCATTGAAGGTATAGATTGCTCTAGGTAGCACGGACATTTTATCAATATTTGTTCTTCCAATCCATAAGCATGGAACATTTTTCCATTTCTCTATGTCCTCCTCCATTTCTTTCATGAGCATTCTATAGTTTTCTGTGTACAGATCCTTTGCCTCTTTGGTTAGGGTTATTCCTAGATATCTTACTTACAGGTTTTGGTACAATTCTAAATGGGATCAACTCCTTAATTTTTCTTTCTTCTGTCTCATTGTCAGTGTATAGAAATGCAACTGATTTCTGTGCATTGATTTTATATCCTGCCACTTTGCTAATTATTGAACGAGTCCTAGCAATTTTGGGGTGGAGTCTCTTCAGTTTTCCACATAGAGTATCATGTCATCTGCGACACATACCTTCTATATACTTTCTGCCCCCCCTTTCCTCTTCTTCTGGGATCCCAGTTATTCTAATATTGTTTCACTTTATGGTATCAGCTTCTTTATTCTCTATCATTTTGTCTTCAAGATCACTAATTCTTTCTTCTGCCTCATTTAACCTAGCAGATAGGGCCTCCATTTTTGATTGTATCTCATTAATAGCCTTTTAATTTTGACTTGATTAGATTTTAGTTCTTTTATTTCTCCAGAAAGGGATTCTCTAGTGTATTCTATGCTTTTTTTCAACCCCAGCGAGTATCCTTATAATCATGATTCTGAACTCTAGTTCTGATATCTTACTTATATCATACTGATTAGGTCCCTGGCAGTCAGTACTTTTATGAAGTGAGTTTTTCCATATTGTCATTCTTGCAGAAAGTGATCGCTTTTCTATTTGTAGAATTGCAGCAATTCTTTCCTTTGATCTCCAGTTGAGTTCACAGGTGTTCAGAATGATTTGATAGCTATCCAGTTCAATTCCTGGGACCAGACAAAACTAAAGTTTCCTATTCCTCTGCCATCTTGGAAAGTCCTTAATTGAAACGTTTTTAAAAATAGTTTCTTCCCAACGTACTCCCAGGGTCTGAGGTTTTATAATGAATATTTATTAACTTTTAAGAATCATTAATTTCCGGTTGCATCAAACATTTTTAGGCTATGGAAAGATTTCTATTTATTTTATAAAGTCAGCAAAAGTGGTGTCAATAACAATCACAACAGCAAAGAAGAGGGAATTATAGAACAATTTCACTAGTGACAAAAGCTAAAAATAAAATGTAAGCAAAATTCATTAGGATATTAAAGGTTGATCATAGACAGGAATCTCTCTGGAATGAAGGAATATATTGAATGGAATTTAGTTAAGAAATTTAATTAATTTAACGAGATGTATTAGTATATCAAATGAGAATAATCAATGTAATTTAACTAAACAAATGTAATCTGATAGAGTATGTCACATATTACTAAGTGCAATCTAAACACTCTTAGTGACTGAGCAAACTATAAGTAGGGGATATTTTGCTAAGTGAAATAAATCGGACAGAGAAAGACAAATACCACATGATTTCACTTATATGGAGAATCTAAAAAACAAACGAACAAATAAACAAAAACAAACAGAATCGTGAATACAGAGAACAAACTGGTGGTTGCCAGAAAGGAATGGGAGGGGGATGGGTGGAATAGACAAAGACGATTAAGTGGTACAAATTTGCAGTTATAAAATAAATAAGTCATGGAGATGAAAACTACAGCATAGGGAATACAGTCAATAATTTTGCAATAATGTTTCATGGTGACAGATGGTGACCACACTTATCGTGGTGAAGGAGCATTGATTAATATATAGAATTGTGAAATTAATATGTTATACAAATGAAACTAATATAACATTGTACATTAATTATACTTCAATAAAATAAAAATAAAAAGGAGAATGTAGATACAGTAGAACTAACTAAACTTATCTATACTTAATAAAAAATGAGACTAGAGGCATATTTTAAATTAATAAAAAATTAGCAGATACTAGAATAATAAATTGGGAGCCAAAATAGTGGATTGTAATTGTCATTAGAAATTATTTTTTTATGGACTAGACTATCTGTTAAGTCAAGAAATAAATATAAATTGTATAGGTAATCTAAATCAGAAAATAATCAAAATTTGAAGATAAAATTAGTCAAAAGATTACATTAAAAAACACATAAATTTAGTTAAATAGTTCAATTTGATAACAAGACACAAGATAAATACCCCCCAAATCTATTCTTATGTAAGAATTAGAAAATGCAATAGATTTTATTTACAATATGTCAATGGATCACTAAATTCTATACCTGAAGCTAATATTACACTGCAGGTTAATTAATAGGAATTTAAATCAAAACTCAAAGACTTATTAAAAAATGAAAAATACAGCAAATTGAATGTAACATTCACTAAAAATGTGCTAGGTGGAAAGCTATACATTCTTAAATCAAAAGAATGAGTGTTATAAAGATAATTTATTCTGTAATTACCTAGTTTAAAAATTGCATGGATTATTATTGTGTATTTAGAACATATGCCATTTTATCATATAAAGTTGGAATTCACATTAAATGTAAAAAATATTTTGAATTCAGTTACACAGGTGTAATAAACAAGGCTCTTTTCCTTAGGCATCTTTTCATTATTTTTCTGATTTTCTGATTTTTATATAAATGTACATGTAAATGGGGGTATTTTTGATACTATAAATATGCAACATATAATAATTTTAATCCTGTGTATTCATTTATCTTATGTCTGCTTTGGTCTTCAAATATACAGTTTAAATCATTATACAATATGTCTTCATATGGCTTTCTTCCTTTAAAAAATATTATTGTTCAGTTTTCATTGATCCATACTTAGTACCTATAGCAGAGGCTAGTGTAAGTTATAAGATTCAATAAGTATCACTGACTTATCAGTCATATAGATGTATGGATATACACATTGATGTGCACACATGTCTGTATGTGTGCATGGATGCATTTTAACTGTGATGACCATCCTTCTACGTAGTTATTTCCATTACTATAAGTTCCTACAAGAGATTTGGGGTGGTTAAAGCCATTGATATGTGTTGCCAGGTTAACTGCCAAAAAGTTGGTTATCAGCACCACAAGCAGTCTGTGCAGGTATTCACCCCTCCATAATCAAGGTGGACTAAAACTGTATGTATGTGTATGCGTGCACATGCTCATGAGCTTACCAAAAATTAACATATAAATATATATCATATATGCGTTACATACAATATATGATAGTTTGATTATAACATATTATTTTTGCAAATATTTGAAGAAAATTTTCTTTTGTTTGATTATTAGTGATATTATTTTTGCAAATATTTAAAGAAAAATTTTTTATGCCTTTAACCCATTATTTTTATTGGGATATTACTTTTATTTATCTATCTATCTATCTATCTATATCTATATCTATATCTATATCTATATCTATATCTATATATATATCTATATATCTATATAGATATATAGATATATATATGGTTTTATTTATTTGAGAGAGAGAGAAAGAGAGAGAGAAAAGAGCATGAGCAGGGGTAGGGGCCGTGGCAGAAGCAAACTCTCTGCTGAGCAGGGAGTATGATGCAGGGGCTTGATCTCAGGACCTTGGGACCATGACCTGAGCTGAAGCCAGATACTTAACCAATTGAGCCACCCAGGTCTATTTTTTTGTATTTTAACAGCTACTTACATATTGGAATGGCTTTGTGTTACCATACTGATTTATCTTTCACATAATAAAACAGCTACCTATAGTAAATGCAGGCATAATCATGCCACTTATTTGCTTAAAAACATAACACATACTCGTGTGTGTGTGTGTATACTCTCTAAGTCCTTACCACTACATACAGTCTTCTATGACATGCCCGTATCATATTAAACTCACATTCCAAACATCAAGACATTTTGAATTTCTTCATCTTTACCCATATTTGAAATCTGACAGTAATACCCTTACCAGAATTCTTCACTTAATTTCTCCCTAAGTCTCCTTTAAACCAGCTTAGTTTTTTTTTTTTTAATCCTGTAGAACCAAGAGTCTGGGCTAAATAAGTTGTTTTTTGTTTTGTTTTGTTTTTCTGTACCTAGAGAATCCTATGAAACACAATGCAGCCCTTAATGTAGCATAAATGAAATTTCTGTTCTGAAATCTTTTATTTATAATTGGACAACAAACCCCTCAAAATTAAGACATCCAGTAATTTAATACTTATTCATAACTTAATTAAAATGTAAAATTCTTTCTGAAGATAACATATGCCTTATAATGAAAATGTGCTTCAATGAAACAGATGTCTGGACACCAGTAACAGAATTTTCTATGAATGCCTTTTTTAATAAAGTGCCTAATTTTATATACTAGGGACTTGCAATTACATTCAAAATGATGGATCTCATGTTAAATATGCTATCTGTATGTGGAAATATATAAGTAACAGCAATAAGATGATTAACTACACAGAAGCCTGGTATAGCACTGAACAGCTATTTTACTTGGCCACTCACATGGAAACTGGTTGGCTTTGCAATTAAATAAGTTTTTGCTTGTCCTTGTCTTTGAAAGTGTAAGGTTTTCACTAGTGGAAAACATTTTTTTCTAAACTGCATTTATGTAAGGATAACATTTTAGTTAGATGTCTTATTGACTGCTTCTCGTTTTGGATTTAAGAAATTGACTTAACTTCAGAAGGCAAATGGAAAAGGGCAATGTTAAAAGAAAATGTATATAAAAATTTAATGTATCTAAAAAATGTATGGTTAGTATTATGGTAGCTGAAATTTCTCTGAATGTGCATATGGAGAATGAAATGAGACATTTAACATATACTATTTTTAGGATGGAAAGCTATGTAAGATATGTCAAGTACATTGCCTGCCATGTGCCAAATTCAAAGCCACTTTCAAGTAAAATCATCATTTGTTGGGCACTGACTGAAGATGATTCTCCGCTCTGTCTATACAGATTCCCAACCTAGTGTCCACCATTAGCTGATGAGGCCAGAGCGCCCAGTTTACATTAGGGAATACGACTCAGAAATTGGCTAGAAATCTGTGGTCTTAATTCCTATAAACTGATGAAATGGGATAATCAGATTCTTTTCAGGGGTAATTTGAGTCAAGAAATCATGTTAAAAACCAGAGAACACAGAGAACCAGAATTGTAAGAATGCACAGCAAATGGCAGCATGACATAGAGTCAGGTCCCCTGATGATTTATGACAATGAAGAGAACTCAAAAGTGTGAAAGGGACTCTTCCGTGGAGGGAGAGAGTCAGAGGTTGTCTATGGAAGGTCAGTTTCTGGGTTCTGAATGTGGATACATCCCTGACTGCTTCACATTGCCAGTTTAACAATCACATCAGTTTAAAAATAACCTATACTTAACTCAGTAGAGAACCTACTCTGGCCACCAAATAGTCTGAGTGAAACCAAGACAATGTGAGCCATGTCAAAATATTAAAGCCACAATACAAAACAAACAAAAACCATATCCATCTTTCCAGGGCAACTGGCTGGCTCAGAAGTAAGTGACTCTAGATCTTGGGGTCATGAGTTTGAGCCCCACACTGGGTGTAGTGATTACATAAATAAATAAATAAACAAACATAAAAAAATAATATCCATCTTTCCTTCCAATGTCAAATCAAGTAAGCCTACATTGCAGTAGTTATCACATGATGCATAAAAAATTATTTCAGACTTAGCAGCTTTAAACAACAAAAAACATTTATGGTATTTGTGGTGGTGGCTTGGCTGAGAGGGTTCTGATTTCAAGTATCTCATGAGGCTCTATTCATCTGAGGGCTTAACTTGGGCTGGAAGATCCACTTCCGAGGTGGCTCACTTAAATGGCTGGCAATGTGGTGCTGGCCGTTGGCAGGAACTCCCAGTTCTTTACTTACGGGACACTCCCCAAGGTTGCTTACATGTTCTCACATGCTGACAGTTGACTTCCCCCAGAATGAATGATCCATGAGAGTAAGGCGGAGGCCATAATGCCCTTTTTCACTTGGTTTCAGAAGTCATATACCTTCACCTCCACCCTACTCTATGCGTGATAGAGAAATGATCTATTTCAATGTGGGAAATAATACAAGGGTGTGTATCACAGAAAGGAGGATTATTAGGACCATCTTGCACACCACAGAATGTTAGTGTAACAGACTGCTTACTAAGCAAACATAACTTCAAGAAGATATTTCTAGCTAACATCCTCCCAGCCACACTGCCAACACCCGAGCTTTTCTTAATAGAAATTCTAAGCCCCCCACTGTCAGAAAGTGACTTGATTTTGATAATTCTTCATGCAAATGATTAACTGCCATTTTTATATGATAAACAATAAACAATGACATCATTAAACAACTGTAGTGATTAGCTGCAGATACACGGGAAAATCTCTGCCTTCTAACACATACCCTACCATTTTAAGTAGATGGCAAACAAAGTTACTTCCTCTTTTGCTTTAACTTCCTCAGCTAGAAAATATACCAAATGGTTGATTAGAGAATTACAAAATAAAATGATTATTAAATATTTTAAAAAGAATGTGGCACATTATTAATTGCTCAGTAGATCTTGGCTATGTAGTTATATATACATATGTCCTAAGTAAAACTCAAGATAATCATACCTATAGAAATTAAATTAATAGAAATGTTGCCAAAACAAAACATTGCATAAAAGTATATCCTAGTCTATCATTAGGGCTATCAGAGGATTCTCCTTTTTATCATTTGAGAGAACAAAGTAATTAGAGAAAAATAAGACTACTTGGATATTAATTAACATTATGTGTAAGGAAACAATGAAAAATGGCAGACTCTAAAGCTGTTGCAGTGCCTCCTAATTTTTATAAAAGGGTATTATTTCTAATACTTTTTAAAGATTTATTTATTTGTTTTATAGAGAGGGAGGAAGAGGGACAGAGAGTCAGGTCTAGAGTCGAGGGAGGGGCAGAGGGAGAGAACCTTCAAGCAGAATCCCCACTGAGCACCAAGCTAGATCCCAAAACCAATGAGATTGCGACCTGAGTCAAAACCAAGAGTCGACGCTTAACTGACGGAGCCACCCAGGCACCCTCTAATAATTTTATTACTTTTCTCATATTCTGAATTTCTCAGTACTTGATATTTGAATATCTACTTAATATATTTATGTTACAGATGATGTTAACACATAAATAGAATTATATTTAAATATAGAGTAAAATAAGTGATATGAAATCTTTAAAGGAAATTGACTACTTTAAAACATTATTTATTATTAAGATAAAGGTTGTTAGGTAAATATTTCATGAGGGAAATTACAAATTATAATTACAAACCTCAAGTACATTAAATATCTTGATAGTTAAGAATTCTGGATAAATGGATAGTTTATAATTCAGTTAAAGTTGCTCATCTTTAAAGATATTATAAAAGAGATTAGTAGCACTGCAATAAAAGGCATCTGACACCCAAATGAATACCCACTGCAGTCAGCTATAAACTTAGCATCTGAAATTTCTAGCAGTCACAAGATAAAAAGAAAAAAAATTGGGACTGTACACTGTCTGAGAAAGTGTTCATGTAGAAAATGACATAATGTCTCATAAACCAAGCTGATTATAAGTTAACAGAGGTTAACTTCTTCTTAGAACAGGTTTCTAAAGAAATTGCATGAAATATACAGACAAATTAGATAGTATAAGGTTTTTATGAGAATTCCATGTGCTAAAGATGTTAAACCGCTTAGAACAGTGACAGGTGCATACTCACACACACTCATGTATGCACACACACAACACATGTTTATGCATATGGACACATATATTTTTGGAAACAAAAACACATTTTTCTTAAACATATCTTCAAAGGTAAGAACTTGATATTGTAACTCAAATATGAAGCAACTTGTAGCAATGATTAGCCTATATATCTTGTTTTTTAATTAAGAGAAATAAAATAATGTTTGTATGTACACAGTGTTGAGGATCACATGTTTAACATAGTCCTGGAAACATTCTTTGTAAAATATCAAATATTAAAAGCCTTAGCAGGCCAGTGACAAGTTCTAAAATGAATTCACATTTGTCTCTTATAATTGCTTAAACTATTTACACTGTATTGATTTAAGTGAATTTCCTATTGCTTTTGATTTGCTTTTAGACACAATAAGCACCAGACTTGGCACTCTGTTACAAAAATGTAAAATGTGATATTCTCAATCTGCTACAGTCCTATTTTATAACAATAAGGTCACACGTAGCCTGGATGGCTCAATTGGTTAAGCGTCTGCTTTTGGCTCCAGTCATGATCCCAGGGTCCTGTGATCCAGCCCCACATCTGGCTCTCTGCTCACAGGAAGCTTGCTTATCCCTCTCCCTCTGCTCCACCCCTGCCCCCACTCATGCTCTCTCTCTCTCTTTTTCTCTCTCTCCTTCTCTCTCCCTCTCTCAAAAATAAATAAATAAAATCTTAAAAAAAATAAATCCACATGTAGTGGGATTAAAGGGATGACTAATTCTCGAGCTGAATTCATTTTCCCCAAAGTATTTTAAGTATATCTTAGCTCTTCAACAATTTCATGATAGAGAACCCAGATATCTGTGTTATGCAGTAAGCATTTTGTTGTAAAAATATTAATTGGAAAATCAGAAACCAATGATAAGTTTTATAAAAGAATCTCAGAAGCGCTTGTGATCTTGTTAGAAAGTATCCTGACGGTTCCAAGATGAGTTCTCACTGGATGGATGGGTACTCGTGTCCACTTTGTTGACTGAGTCATCCTGTCGGAAAGGATTGGTTTGCACTGGCCAATTCAACTTCAGCGCGAGGTCTCTCTAAGTGGTTTTTCTCCTGGGATATTTTTCCTTCTCTTTGACTTAATTGTGAATGTAGTACCTCCTCAAAAAAATTAGCCTCTTTATTTTGCTTGCATTAGTGGAAAAGAAATGGCAGTTTTTGCCTGAAATGACATCATAAACTCTAGATTTTGTTCTCAGCTCTTCATGGTATCATCACTCACGAGTCTATGTTTTCCTAAAATTCTCAATAGACACGCTTCTAATTATTGAAATTTACTTAGATGTTTTTAAAATATCATTCAGATGAACTAAGTGAAACATGGTGTTTTTAGTATGATAAACTAAGGATCAGTTCAATTGTTTAAAGAGGAAAATATAATGAAACCAGAAAAATGTCTCCAGTCATCCACAGTTTTTCTTTCCCTAAATTAACTAACGTCCTTCTTACGTTGTTCCATTAAGACTCCTGATTGTAATCTCACCTGATTTTAAATCTTTAATCTCTCAGAACCCTAGTATCTTCTCTATGGAGATATTATCACTACTGTTTTAAATGCCTGTAAAGAAGCTTGAGAACCTCAATTCTTTCTCATCACGTGAGAAGCGGGAAATTAAAGCATGAAGGCTGAGTAAAGGAAGCAAAAATGTGCCCCACCACTACAAATAAAGATTAGGCATTTGTAATTACCGCCCATATTATTCTAACGCATACTGTCTTCTCTATTTGAAACAGCACTGCTACCTTGGGGAAGCAGGATCACCGCTTAACAACTGTTCCAGTGGAGAAGCAAATGCTGGAGAATCATAAAAGGAATAAAGTGGTCTGTTGGCCTCTAGTCCTGTCTTTCCTGTCTCCTCTTCTTTCCCATCTCCACCCCTACTCCATAAAGATTCTGTATTAATAAGAGCGAACCACGCCAGCTGCCATCTTCCTTCCATGTCAACACTGAAGAAGGGCAGAACAAACAGACAGCAGTGATACTCCAGCAGCTGCAATTACTGGCACGGAGCAAAGGGAATGGGGTCAAAGATGCTCAGCAGAGACGTGACAGGGAGAGCAAAAAAAAAAAAAAAAAAAAAAAAAAAAAAAAGACCAANTAGGCCAAGTAGCAGCAGTGCAGCCACCCGTGGCTGTGGTAAGAATGAACGTTGACGCCAAAACGTGAAAGCATTTTCAGCTGAAGCCTCCTGATATCACAGTGACTCCGCACGCGTGTAACCCTTAATTACTGTTCCCTCTTGAAAATAAAATGTGGTGAGGCATGACTTGGGGAATACTATATGAGAACACTTTCATATATTTAAAAAAAACTTTTTTTACTAACATCCCCTATGAAACTTACCTTTCTTCCCATGCTCTCCAAGAAGCAGCAGCAAGGATAATTTTCAGATTTGAATGAAACTCTGAAATCTTTATGTTCTAGGGGCATTTTTTTTTTCAAATTTGAGGATAAAAGGTTTGGATGGGATGCAAAATAGAATTAAGCTTCACAGAAAAGTGATAGAATATATGATACAAGAATAAATAAATAGTTGCCACACCTGTTAATAAAAATGTAAGCACTTTCTAAATAAATCTGAACTTCAGAGTATTTTGCTACTAAATATAAATCGAAGATATCTAGTTTGGAATTCTTCCTTGAGTGGGCCCAAATCTAGCTTATGCTACTACCACTTTTACCCATTTTTTTAAATACATTTTCATAATTTTTATCCATTGTTCAATGTATTTAAGAAAAATTTAAAGCTAATAATCACTGACCCAAAATAATAACAATAATGGTAATCAGAACAAATACTTATTGAGCCCTCATTATGTGCTAGACAGTATGTGAAGTATTTTACAGCATTGGATCCATTAGAATGTTATTTCTATGAATGTCTCCAATTGAGTTAATTTCTATAATAGCTTAATCTAAAAAAGCAAAATAAAGCAAGCATGTATTAAAAATATAAGAGGCTAGTCACGTAGTCCGGGATAAAATAATAATGTTCCAAAAATAAATCAAAGAACAGAACAACCGCTTTTTAAAGTATCACAGAAAGTGTTTTCATATTAGCTTCTGTAGCCAGAGTTGTTTATCTGGCCAATATCCTACCAACCGTATTTATATCAGTGTGAAGTACAAATTGCTCAGGGGGGCACAAAAGTATTAAGTTGACAGTAGATTATCTTCTATCTATTATCATAATAGAATCTTTCCAGTGTCAGTTCTGCTGTAATTTAATGGTTACAAATTAATAGGCATAAGCAGCCTAAGGCGTAATTTTAGTCCTTGACTATTTTAATATGATTATTTATTATGAAAAATAATACTTTATGAATGCACTGGTTTTCTTCTTAGAAGTTCAAATAAGCTGATGAACCATGTAACACCACTTTTGGGAAATGCTATTATGCCAAATACTCTTCAAAAGATGGATAAAGGGAGATAATTCAACCTCACATTGAATGCTCACATTAATTGTGTTCCACCAGCATGCTGTAATGAGTTTGCACAATACACGTTCTGTCTTGAGATTAAATACAAGCCTGTTTGTCTTATAAACTATGCTGGGAATTAGAGTTTTGGTTAATTCTACCCAGCCAATAAAAAACATGGTAAAATGTCCACTATATGTTAACAATAAAACCTAGCAAAAAAATGCTTATTGTGGTCTCACTAAAAAATGAATAGTGGAGAATTTTTACCTTTGCAGAAACATAGCATGTAAAAATCACTCTTAATTTGACTTTTTCCATTCATGCAGTTCAAGTCCTTCTTTAATCTGGTTCTACCCAATGATTTGTTCTCACTATGTATTGTAAATTCCCAGCAAGCATTTTTATTGTCATATATTACACAAAGTTCATGAAACCTACCATGTACTTTATGACGATTCCCTGAGTTTGCTATACTTTTAAGTGTCTGGCTGTGGAAGTATCATGATAGCCACTAAGTATCTGCTCAAATGTCACCACCTCAGTAAAGAAAGGCTACACTGTGCAACTCAGTTGGAATTTGTTGTTTCTGTGTCTGCAATCCTATCATACCTGGCTTATATGCCTAGTGAAGTAATTTTTTATTCCGCCATGCATATGGCTTCTTTACTTCTACTTGCACTAAACTAAGCCTTTTTGAAAGTAGAGAACTATTAACCGCATGCTACCAGCATGTTTGTTTTTGTGTTTATTTTTACTTCAGTAAATATTTAATAAGTGAGAGCATGAATGAGCAAACCTATTGTTCCCTAAGGGTTTTTTGTTCTCCTTAAAATGAAATCTTTTATTCACTGTAAATTTTGTAAATATCCGTTTTCTAATAGACAATTAAGAAAGGAGTAGATAAGTTTGAAGTAATATTGACATTCATGCACATGGGAAGGTAACCAGCTTCACACACACATTTAAATTATAGCCATTGTAAAAAGTATTTAAATTAAATTTAGTTCAGTTGCCATGGAAATATGGATGGAATTAAAAGGCAGATAAAAAAGAAATTACAAATTGTAGCAAAATATTAAGTACATGGCAGCTTTTTCCTAAATAACTTCTGAACGAATGGCAATTCAACATTTCTTTAATACATGCGATTGCTGGCTCCCAAACTATATGCAAAATCAGCACTAATAGATGATGATACCAATGTAGTTTCCAAAGGGTGGTAAAGCTGACACTGGCACTAACAATGTCTAATGATTCTTATTTTTCCAAATCTCACCAAGTCTGGTTTTTATGCAGCTTTTTAACTTTGGTATTCTAGTACATGCAAAATGACATTTCTCTCTAGTTACAAGATATTTTTCCTTGACACCTAATGAGGATTAACATCTTTTCATGATATGTATTGCCATTTTGTTTTTTCTCATCTCTGAAAGTTCTTTTTAAAATTATTCTCTAGTTTTCTTTTGAGTTGTTTCATTAACATCTTTCTGTCTATGATACGAAATTCTTATCAGTTATTAGTATTGACAATATCTTGGGGATAAATTTTTATGATCAGAACTTCTTAATTTTAACATAATCATGCTATTTCCTTCAATGTTTACTCTGCTTTTGAAATACAGCCCTAAAATTACACTTTGATATTAACATTAGTATAATTGTAATTTGTACAATATCAGTTGTAATATATAGATATCATGTGTAAGTGTGTGTGTATATATATGTATATATATATATATACAGTCTTTAGTTAAATTTCATTATAATAATTAAACTGGAAAAGTGATCATTTTTGTTTATTCTAGAGTACTCTTAGTCATCTGAGTCCAAACCGTCTCTAGAAACATTTTGACGTTCCTATTGAAAAATGTTTGAAAAAAATTTTAAAAAAATGTTTGAGATAAAAACAAATATTTTTTTCACTAATAATTTATTTTCTATTAGAATTTCACTATTGCTAGAATGTTTCCAAAAATGTTATTATTGTTTACATCAGAGTTTAGTATAAAGCTATTTACTAGGTAGATCAATTTAGGGCAAAGATATTCATATTGTCCCTCAAGTTTACTGCATGAAATAGAAAATCACTTTTTAAGAAATTTCATATTTAATAACATTTCATATGTAACCCACGTATGGAAATGTGCACTAAGTTGAAAAGTAAAGCAAATAAAGAAGCAGAACAATAATAGAACAGACCCTCTCTTTCTGGCATATTCATCTCATAATCAGAATTCAGATATCTGGACAAACAGAGGACAACAGGACACACAAATGTGTAATCTGGGCTCTGCAGGCAGTTGATTAAAATATGTGGCATAAATTAGATTTTATAAAACTTCAAGAAGGTAACTCACTGCAGCCCCTCCCCCCAGAACCTGTGCATTTGAAGGGCACATTTGTTTTAGTAATGCTTCACACATTTACACTATTTTCCAACTGAATTCCTATACCTGAGAATTCTAAGAAGATCACAGAGTGATGACAATTCTAACTTCTTTTTGAAACTAAATGCACAATTATTTTGCAAAGGATTCACCAACTTTAAGGCCTCTGGAATTATAGAATTTTAAAGTGAGTTCTAGCATTCTTACCTGAGCACCATCAAGAAAATATTAATATGTAGATTTTCTAAGAGTGTCATAGAGATTTTATACTCAGCACTGTCACTGTATGGAAGCTTATTTAGTCTGTATGCCTGAAGTAATATAAATAAGATGTCATCATCGTGTGCCTAATTTATCATCAAATAAATTAGGCAAATTGGCATTGTGTAATATGAAATGAGATGAGAATATTCCAGTGAAGGTATGTAATGCCTTGCAGACAAAATGTGCTCAATAATCAAACTAAGAAAGCTTTGAGTCTTATTTTGTTTTGTAGGCAAAAGAGGTGCCCGATTGCTTAGGATTGTTGTAAACCCGTCAATCTGATGACATTCAGATCGCGTAGCATCTTGTTAGTCTCTACTCTTGTGCAAAAATGGCAATGTGTTAGACACAGATCTATTTAATGACATTGAAAAGGGTGTTATTTTAAAAATACAGCCTTCAGATATGGAAATCACGAGGCAGATAATTTCAGTGTGTTCTGGGTCAACAGATGAAAAGATTTATGGTACAAGTTACTCCACAGGATGTGACAATGTCATTGGCCAAATTGAGACTATGAATATTAGAATTTATGATAAATAATAAAAGCTCATAAAATAATAAATGCTTATCAAGCACAGTTAACCTTGACATGAGTCTGATTATCCTAAGTGCATTTTATTTCACACTAAGCTTACTGATATTTAAAGGCCTGTGACAAATATTAAATAAATAAGTTTGGAGACTTTTCAAAAGAAATATGAATTGTTCACTCTGTTTTAAATGTTTTTAGTATAGCTTCTCTGTTGAATAATATTCAGTGAATGTTAAATTAAAAAATGACATTTTTTCACTAATTGATTTATTTCATTCTTCCTGAAATATTTGATTTGATTCTTTTTGATTCAAGCACTTAGCTTTATAACTATCAGGATTGAACTTTCACCCTGGCTATCATATACACACCTTATTTTTAACTATGGACTTCTCTTATTCCTAATTATTCTACCTATCTCACATTGGTTGAGTGTAGAAATTATAATTAGTTGATCACCACTGCATTTGGCTTCACCTGTACCTGTCTACAGACTGTGCTCATCTATTTATATTATCTCTCTAGGCTCTATAGACTTTAAGGGTCCGCTTAAATGATCTTTTTTTTTTAAAGATTTTATTTATTTATTCGACAGAGATAGAGACAGCCAGCGAGAGAGGGAACACAAGCAGGGGGAGTGGGAGAGGAAGAAGCAGGCTCATAGCAGAGGAGCCTGATGTGGGGCTCGATCCCATAATGCTGGGATCACGCCCTGAGCCGAAAGCAGACGCTTAACCACTGTGCCACCCAGGCGCCCCTAAATGATCTCCTTAAACCTGCACAACTGCCCTGGGGCTCCTGGGTGGTTCGGTCAGTTAAGCCAACTCTTGATTTCCACTCAGGTCATGATCTCAGGTTGCTGGGAATTAGTCCACTTCCCCTCTGTGTTAGCTGGGAGCCTGTGTGAGGGTTCTCGCTCTCCCTCTCCTTTTGCCCCTCCCCCCCCACACTATTTCTCTCAAATAAATAAATATTTAAAACAAAAAAATATATACAATGCCCTTTTGAAATAGGTATTCTCCATTCTTTAAAAATAGGAAGTAAAGGGGCACCTGGCTGTCTCAGTCAGTAGAGCTCGGATTCTTGATCTCAGGATTTTGAGTTCAGCCTCTATGTTGGGTGTGGAGCCTACTTAATTAAAAAAAAAAAAATTAAAGTAATAAAAATACGAAGTAAAGAAAGACTAGAGAGTTAATTTTTCTATATTATCAGAATATGTTCTATTTTTAAAGTTTTCAATGCCATACTCAAACTGTTTATATGTAAAAAGACCATGTTTTAACCTATTTTAAGATCCCTTCCTCTACTTTTTTTCAGTTTCCTATTTTTTTAATTTTTTTAAGTTTTTATTTAAATTCTACTTAGTTAACATAGAGTGTATTATTACTTTCAGGTGTAGGCAATCTGGCTGTGACATCTGTCACCCCATTGAGCGCCAGGGTTGATCTGGCTGATCTGATTGGCTAGGCATGTGTCCCTTTCCTCCCTCACTGCTACATGCGCATCTTTCCTAAGCTGCACACTCAGTGAAACAGGACGGCCTTCCTAATAGCTGCACTCCCCTTCTAGAACCTCCAAACAAGCTCTCAAAGTCCCTTTCTTTTACTTCGAAAATAGGCAAACACTTCTTAAGCATTTACATATCTTTTGAAATATTTAGGTTCAAATGGCTACATTTTACTGTATTTTTAAGGTCTGTATATTGTGAATTATAGTCATTGTATTTTTCTAATATTATTAATTTACATTAGCATTATATATTTATATAACTTGTTCGTTCAATTAATCTTGTTGTAGAGCCTAACAATTTATAATACTGTGTTAGAGAATCTTATAATCAATTTATTTCATAATTGTCAACCAATATTAATTTATTGAAGTTAATTCTAAAATAAGGATAGTTGTAATGGCCCAATATTTCCAAACATAATACTGATTGTGACAATGATAAAGAGCAAAGTTATATATACTATTACAATGATAAAGAGCAAAGTTATATATACTATTACAATATAATACTATATACAATTCAGACATTCTATTCCAATATTTACAAGAAGCTAGATTAATCATATCCTTTACTAAAATCGTAGCAAGGTGTGATAAAATCTGTGCTCAGTGCTTAATAAAGCCAGTAGCTTAGAAGCTTTCAATAGTAGCTTACATTCACACTGCTTTTCTTTTCTTTTTTTTTTTTAAGATTTTATTTATTTATTCGACAGAGATAGAGACAGCCAGCGAGAGAGGGAACACAAGCAGGGGGAGTGGGAGAGGAAGAAGCAGGCTCATAGCAGAGGAGCCTGATGTGGGGCTCGATCCCACAACGCTGGGATCACGCCCTGAGCCGAAGGCAGACGCTTAACCGCTGAGCCACCCAGGCGCCCAACACTGCTTTTCATTTACCTTAATCCTGAAGATGAATTATTATCATCCGGGAATTGAACTCCCCTTGGGAGCTGGAATGTATCAAGTGCGATGCCACTTGCAAGCCGTTTTCAAATGAATAACGTTTACCTCTGCCTAAAACCCTCTCATATATTTCATATCATCTCCTACTCCCTGTTAAAATCCCTTATGGCCCATTTCTACTCTTTACATTTAAATCATCCCTGTATATCAGCCCATTAAAACTTCGCTATCAAACCTTATCCCTAATGTATCTATAGATGAGATTACTTTGAAGCACTTTTTCGTAGTTCAATTTGTCACATGAGAAAACTTCCAGTGAGGTTTGTTGACAAAGTTGGTCATTGTAACTCAAGGTTTTCCAATTCAAAGATCAGGTTACAAGCAAAACATAAACTCCTTAGCCATATGATGCTTTGCATGAATTGTTCACTCAACGGTATCATCCTGCTGGGAAATGTAGTATAAGGGAAAAAAATGTGATTGATACAACTATGACTGCTCTATTATGTAGAAAATAATGGATGATTGCTCTGAAGCTGTAGGTAAACAAAGTAAGACTGTGTTGTGTCATTTAGTCCAAAAGTTGTAAGTCTCTCCCCATGTTTATTGCTGTCTCTATGGAATTCAATACCTCTCTTCTCTGCCTCTTTCAAAAAGAAAACAGGAGAAGAGCACATTACGGAAGAATTTTAAAAAAATGTAATAGGAATATAAATTGACTGATGTAATGGGAAATAAAGTATAGCTTTTGCTTTCATTCTGTGACAAAAGTGGACTCTGGTGACAAGTTATTTTTTAAAATATCTTACTGGGGCGCCTGGGTGGCACAGCGGTTAAGCGTCNAGTGTTAAGCGTCTGCCTTCGGCTCAGGGCGTGATCCCGGCGTTACAGGATCGAGCCCCACATCAGGCTCCTCTGCTATGAGCCTGCTTCTTCCTCTCCCACTCCCCCTGCTTGTGTTCCCTCTCTCGCTGGCTGTCTCTTATCTCTGTCAAATAAATAAATAAAATCTAAAAAAAAATAAAAAATAAAAAAAATATCTTAGTAGCTACATTAAAGGAAAAAATGTATTCTCTAATCGTTTGAGTCAAGTTGTTTTAATGTAAAATGAAATAATGATTTTTATATTTGTATATGTAATTATATAGATGCCCATATATACTCCTCTCTCTTTCTCTCCTGTCTTATCTCTACATCTATCTCACTATCTGTATCAATCTCTATTTGTCTCTATGTGTCATTCATTTTAGAAACTCTAATTTCTAACAATTAACTAGATTCTCCAGAGTTTTTTAAAAATAACTTCTGTCAATGTTTCTGGCAAGGAATAAATAATTATTTCAGAAAATAAGCATAAAGTGGAGGAAGAGCAACTTTATGTCTAGCACTATGGAGAACGCTTTATACTACCTACACAAAAATCCCTTAGTGAGTTAGTATTCATGCCAGGTTATTACACATGAAGAAATTAAAGCTCAGAGAGGTTATGTAGTAGCTCCAAATCATACAACTATTATGTGGTAGAACAATGACTCTAATTCATGTCTAATGCCAAAGTTCATGCTCTTCTATAGCAATCTGCTTTTTGGGATACACGTTGTATCCCACCACTACTGAGAGGAAAAATGACCTGAGAATTTATTTTTGGTGACTGTGGACAAATCAGTAATTTTTCAATATGTGCAAATAAGAAGTCATCACTGATGGCTCTGTGACTGTTTCCTTTGGCTTTTTTGAAAATATCTATCTATCCAAACACACTTTGTAAAACCAATATTGGTCTTTGTCCATGGAATTACAAGAGAACCCAGAGCAATCCTTAAGAGGTAGTTTACAAAAGGTGATAGTTTTCTCTAATATGATCTCCGCTTGATTTTGTTTTTGTTATACAGGATTCTGACAGTTTATTGAGTACTAGGAAACATCCCAAGGAAAACTCTGCTACCACATAGACATTCTTACATTTTTCACTTTCTTCTTTTCTGTGGTTCCTAATATTCTGCTAAGTTTACTCATTAGTATTATTCAGATTTTAATTATGTGCATATAATTCTAAAAATGGATGTGTTCATATCAACAACTATATATATGCATGTATATATACACACAAACACACACACATATATATATATAATATGTTCTCAATAACCAGTGTAGCAAGTTTATGGAAAACAGACTTAACAAAAATTAAAGGTGCTTATTTAAGTGAGAGGTAAATTTGTTATGCCAAAGAAACTGGATTTGCATGCCTATAAAAGAGTAGAATACAAACATGAATTAGTAATGCTTGAGACTTTGGGGTTACAGCTAAAATCCATTAATTTCATTGTCAAGATCAATGCCATGAAACATTGCTGCTTGCTTTCATATAGGAGTTTTATATTTTCAGGTCTTACGTCTAAGTCTTTGATCCATTTTGAGTTGATTTTTATGTATGGTGTAAAACCAGGGTCCAGTTTCGTCCTTTTACATGAGGATATTCAGTTACCAGAACCATTTTTTGAAAAGACTATCCTTTCTTCAATGTATATTCTGAGGCTTTTGTTGAAGATAACTTAATTGTGCATTCATGAATTTATTTCTGGAATCTCTGTTCTATTCCATTTGTCTATATGTCTGTCTTTATACAAGTACTATATTGTTTCATTTAGTATAGCTTTATATATATTATTTGAAATCAGGAAGTATGATTCCTCCAGATTTGTTCTTTTTCAAGACCACTTTGACTATTCTGGATGTTTTATTGTTCTTTATGAATTCTAGGATTTTTTTTCTATTTCCATAGAAATAGAAATTTCCAAAAAATCCAAAAATTTCTATTTCCATTGTTTTTTTGATGGAAATAGCTTTGAATCATAGATTGTTTTCGATACTATGAGCATTTTTAACAGTATTTGTTCTTCTAAACCATGAGCATGAAATGTCTTTCCATTTATTTGTATCTTTAATTTCTTTCATTAATGTATTATAGTTTTCAGTGTATAAGTCTTTCACCTCCTTAAGTTTATTCCCAAGTGCTTTATTTTTTTTTTGATGCTATTATAAAGGGGATTGCTTTTTTAATTGCCTTTCAGATATCTCATTTTAATTTATAGAAACAGACAGATTTTTATATGTTGATTTTGTACACTGAAAATTTACCAGATATGTTTATTAGCTCTAACAGTTTGTTTGTGGAATATTTGTAGGTCTTTTTATTTATACTTTCATGTCATCTGCAAACAGACTATTTTACTTCTTCCTTTCTGAATTGAATGCTTTTTTTTTTTTTGGTCTTTTTTTCTTTCTTTTTTTCCTTTTTACTTTTTCTTACCTAATTGTTACGGCTAGGGTTTCCAGGGATATGGTGAATTGAAATAGTAAGACTGGGCATCTTTGTATTATTCCTGATCTGGGAAGAAAAGATTTCCATTTTTTACCATTGAGTATGATGTTAGCTGTGGGCTTGTTATATATAACCTTTACTATGTTGAGGTACATTCTTTCCATGTGTAGTTTGTAGAGCATTGTTATCATGCAAGAGTGTGTCAAATACTTTTTCTTCATCTTTTCGATGATCAAGTGGTTTTTATTCTTCATTCTTTTTTTTTTATGTGCAAATCACAGTTCTTGACCTGCATAATTTGAACCATACTTCCATTCCAGGGATGAATCCCACATGATCATGGTATATGATTTTGTTAGTGTACAATTATAGTCAGTTTACTAATATTTTGTTGAAGAATTCTGTATCCATATTCATCAGGGATATTGGCCTATAATTTTATCAAAAGCACAGGGAACAAAAGCAAAAATAGACAAGTTGGACTATAGCAAACTAAAAAGTTTCTGCACAGCAAAAGAAACAGCAAGAGAGTGAAAATCAACCTATGGAATGCGGGAAATTATTTCAACTCATATGTCTGATAAGTTTAATTTCAAATATAAACCAGGAACTTCAATAACTTAATTTAAAAAAGAACAACCTAATTAAAAACAATGGGCAAAGGACTTGAATAGACATTTCTCCAAAACAAGACATACAAAAGGCCAGTAGGTATATGAAAGCTGTTCTACATCATCAAGCAACATAAATGTCGGGTGGTTATTATTATAACAAAAGATAAAAGTATTGGCAAGTATGTGGAGAAACTGGAAACTTTGTGCCCTGTTGGGGTAATGAAAAATGGTGCAGTCACGATGAAAAACATAGAGGTTCCTCAGAAAATAAAAATGGAGCTATCATATGATCCAATAATCCAATTTCTGGGAATATATCCAAAAGAACTGAAATCAGTATCAAAGAGATATCTGCACTCATACATTCATCACAGCATCATTCACAATAGCCAACATATGGAAACAACTCAAATATCTACTGACAAATGAATGGATAAAGAAAACATTGTGTACATGTCCAATGGAATATTATTTCACCTTAAAAAGAAGGAAATCCTACCATTTGTGACAACATGAATGGACCTGAAAGACATTATGCTAACTGAAGCAAGCCAGTCACAGACACGTGAAGACTGTAAAATTGTACTTATATGAGTTATCTAAAAGAGTCAAAATCATAGAAGGAAAATATAGGTGGTTGTCAGGTGATGTGGAGGAGGGAAAAATGAAGAGTTGTTCAATGAGTATAAAGTCACAGTTATACAAGATGAACAAGTTCCAGAGATCTGTTATACAACCTAGTGCCTATAGTTAACAATAAAATGTCATGCACTTAAAAAGAGGGCAGAATTTATGCTGTGTTCTTAGCAAAATAAATTAATTAAGTTAAAAAATAAAATCTGTTAGTTTTCTCTGTCTCTCTTTTTTTTAAAGATTTAATTTATTTGAGAGAGATTGAGAGAGAAAATGAGCAGAGGGGAGAGGTTGACAGAGAGGGAGAAGCAGGCTCCCACTGAGGAGGAAGTCCCATGTGGGGCTCAATGTGGGACTCGATCCCAGGACTCTGGGATCATGACCTGGGTTGAAGGCAGATGCTTAACTGACTGAGCCACCCAGGTACCCCCTAGTTTTCTCTCTTTATCCTTGAAAATGTTACATAATTTGAATACACAAGGAACATCTATAAATAATTTATACCTGGAATTAGGAACAAAACACTCCCAAATCTTTCACTTGTATTATTTCTTATAAGATGACTTTGAAAGTCCTGTAAATATAGATGTAGTAAGGCCTGCATTTCTAAAACTCATAAAAAATGTTATTTCTGATTTTAATAGCATGCTAGTAACATATAATCTCAAAAAATTATTAAAAATGTATTATTTTGACCTCTAAGAGCTTAAAGTAATAAGTAAAATAAAATAAAAACATGATTTCAGAAACTTTTTATAATTAAACACATTCGTACGACTACATTTATGAATAAAATTATATTAAATCTTCCTCTAAAATTTTCCTCAAATTTACATGCTAGTAAATAGTAAGTGAGTGATTCACTTATTAAAGGAATTCTGGGTAGGTATTTTAATGCTGTAACTAGGGAAATATATTGAAAAGTACTTGACCAACATTAAAAGAAAATCAGAATAGAGAGCTGAAATTAAAATCTGTGTCACAAATGTCATCATAAAGGACAAAGAAAACCAAACCATCCATTACTTGTCACCTAAAATTATTTTTTAACAGAAAGTGAATTGCAAATTGGTATTTAGCAGAAATATATAAAAGGAGTAGACAAATTATGGTGAACCTTATCCAGGTCATTATATCTAGCTTTCTTTTCTGTTTTTCTACCTTAAGAATTTTCTTTTTAAATATTTGCTTATAATGATAGTTGTCCTAGCCGGACCAAATATAGACAAAGATATATTGGTAGTCAGGACTTAGATAAGATACTTCTTCCCCATTGGGTCCACTAATACCCACATGTACTCATTGATTTAAAGAGAAATAAGATTCAGAGACAATGTTTTAACCTTGTTTAAAAAACTCGGTTTAGAGAAATAAGCATGCCAAACTAGAGATCCCTCCAAATATCTGGGCCCTTGCAATAAATTAGATTAATAAGATTTGTAAATGGATATAACAAATCAGACTGAGGAGCAAGGACAAGTTATTCCAAGTACATCCAGACCCAGTCCTAAAACAACCATACCGTGGCATATGCAGGCTGGGGGAAGAAAGTTTCTGTGGGATTTCCCATAGAGAGCTCATTTGATACATGCTGTAATAGGACTTGAAGTTCCAAGCAATTCAGCTGTAACTAAAAATCCATCTGTAGCATCCCTACCCTATCCATCTCTTTCACTAGGTAATTTTTTTTTTAAATAAAATGGTACATTTTTTTTCTTATTACTTAGGAAACACTCACGTACAGCAATGGCAAAGGATCTCTAGCCCTAGGTGGAGAAAACAGCCCAGGGATTGACGTTGGAGCCAGGGCAGTGAGCGTCTTATGGTGGCAGTAACCAAGATGCTACTGCAGAGAAATGCTACCCGTGGGTGCCAATTGCAAGGCCACTGACAGAAAAAGATAGTTACTAATTTATTACACCTGTAGGATGCCTCTTTGCTGTATCTTGGGACCTTGAAATCCCACGTCATCTGGAAGAGGGATTTTGTGGGGAATTTAAATTCCCCGTGTGAATGGGAAGACAGGACCTGAAACATAGTAGGTGTACTTGCAAAGGAAACAAAATTGTTCTAGTGTCGTATTAAACATTTCACAAGCTTACTTGATTCTTAAATCTGATTTTAATATTTTAAGTTTCTTATCTTTCCTATGCATGAAACTGTTGGGTTTTTTTTTTCAATGCATTGTTCATTTTGCAGAGTTTTCTGGTGCTTTTGCTTTTTGAAGAAAGCCTAATTGTAAAGTCGAGTACAATGTGTGCACTGTGTGTGTAAGTGTTCAATACATACGGGTCTTTCTAGCAGAATCTTCCACAAAAAGAGAAGAGATGTCTTCATCCACTCCTGCTTCATTCTTTGCAATACAAGTGTATGCTCCTGTATCTTCATAGCGCACATTGCTTATATGAACCTCACTGCCATTTGCTGAAAACAGAAGGCAAATGCAACTTGTAAACTATGATTTCAGTTTTGGTACAGTGCTTTCCGATTACACAGTCAAGCAGTTCTCTTAGCTTGTCCTAATTAAACTGTTTTCCTTCCTCCTTCCATGCTTTGGAGGCATGCCAAATTATTCTAAAAGCATTCAAGTGTTTCATAAACTGTGTTGTCATTCTAATACGGAGAGCCCAAAACTCTATGTCAAATGCACACGCTTCATATATTATCTTTATTTCCTATTTCCCGCATAAGTATTTCATATTGATAACTATAATTCCATTTATATATTTATTTTTTGCATTCAGAATCCACTTTGTCCAAACTTTACAAAATTTTAAAATAATAGCAATATAGTTTATATACAGGAGAACACGGATAAAAAGACTTTTCATAAAGAAATTCAGTGAGCTACCTCATGCGAGTATAGTACAATTGCTACTTAGGTACATTATGGGGCCTGTATTATATATCTGGAATTATAAGGTAAGGAAAGTATTAGGTAAAGAAAATGGAAAGATAATAACACATGATTTATCTGCAAGATTATAGTCTTTTGCCAGAAATACCCATAAACAATATTATAATATTGATATAGTCAATATACAACCAAAGGATTAAGGGAATAATTAGCTCAACTTTTAAATCTTGGTAAAATAAGTTTTTTTTTTTTTTGACTTTCCAGTGTTTTATTCAAGGCACACACGTTATTTAAAAAATACGTTTTTTTTATACTAGTTTTATACTAGTTTCAATACTAACTACTCACCCTAAATGTCTTAATGGCAACATAGTAACTAATTAGATGGATCTACTTTAGTAGTTTTACCTTTAAAATAGTAAATCCCCTAATTAAGATTTACATTGTTGCTATTTTTTCATTATTATGAAGAATGCTTTGATGAATATAATTCTTGGTAGAATAATTTCTTAAGCTAAACCCTGATTCCCCAATGTGGAAACCAGGGTATAAATAACCACCAACTATGTTGGAAATATGTTGGAAATATACAAGGTGCTTTTACATATATTATTTCTTGATTGTCCTAAATACTGCATAATTATCAGAAGCAGAATCAGAGACTTATAGAATGGTCTTATGGAAATCACTCAATTTGAAAGATAAGGGCTGGACACCTATCAGACTCTAAAATTCAGTGTTTGTTGTGTTCATTTGTTTGGGTTTCTTTTTTTTTTCTTTTACTTTATTTTCGTTCTTTCTTTAAGGGTTTCTGTGTGTGTTTGTTTCATATCATCCCATCACAAGAACACCATGTACCATGTGTAAAAGAAAGTGATATGACTATTTAAGACAGAAAAAAGACAAAATAATACATATCCCTGCTTGGGGACAGAAGATAGAAAACCAATGCAAAAAAGCGTGGGAAAGCTAGTGCCTCTCAAGGGATGTGAATGGGATATGGAGAGGCAGTGAGTGTTTGGGGAGGAACAACCTTTGAGATAACTTGAACCTTTTTCTCACTTTACAGATGGTATCACACACCTCCATTCCCCCCCAACCATTGTTGAGAATCACTACTCCAAAACGAGGTTGGCCATTCGTTTCTTAGGTTGTGGGGTTTTTTTTTGTTTTGTTTTCCTGTTAATGGCTGGGTAAATATTTTATGCTTCATGAGCCATGTAGTATCTGTGACAGCTTCTCACCTCTGTCATAGCAGCGTGAAAGCAGCCATGAACAATATTTTAAACCATGAGTGTGGCTGTGTTCTAAAGACAAAAACAAAAACAAAGCTCCCCAAATGGCTTTATTTACAAAATGGGCAGCTTCCCAGATTTGGCCTGTGGGCCTTAGTTTGCAGACCCCTGCTCTAAAAGATAAGGAGTGAACAATGTATTTAGGGCTGCATCAGCTTCTAGTTTTGCATGAAATATGGCTCTCCCCAAAGAACACAGTTTCTCTCAAGAACCACACACTTAACAACAAAGTTCTCTAGATTTTTTTGAAAGATCAAAGTCAATTTATTCCTTCTTCAAGTGTTTTCTTCTCAATATTTTTGTGTGTTCTCCTAACCTATATGCTCCAACTGCCTTCCTCCTTCTCTACATAATCTATCATTTCTAGATGTTCTCTACTCTATTGCCAGAACTAGCAATTCCTTCATCCGTTTATCATTCTGACCCATATGCCTTACTAACTGACATATCCCTGCACTTAGTGTCTCTGCATCTAGTTTTCTAAGTACATTACGAGACGACTGCATAAGCAAATTGACAAACTTTCAAATTCACGGTTTTCAGTTTGCAGGACGTTTGGTGCTACTTGGTATTTACGTTACCTGACCTTTACAGATACATGCCTTTCATTTCCTGCTCCGTTTTTATTTCAAATCTTTGCTCGGTTTGATGTTTCCCATCCTAATACTAACTACTCACCCTAAACAAGTGACCGTGTTTTAAAATCATGAAATGCATACATGTAATTAGCAAGTAAACCCAAATCATTTTGCAGTATATATGCTTATTAAATCATCACATTTTATACCTTAAACTTACACAATTCTCTGTCAATGATATTTCAGTCAAAGCTGGGAAAACAGATAAACTTCCTATTTCCATCTACATCTTCACATTTATTTACTTCTCAAAGGAAACTGTCTGTTTCCTTCCAAGGAAAATCTCCCTTCTTTTCTTTCTGATTTCTACAATTATTTGGTTATCTTTCCCCACCTCCATTATTTGCACATCTTTTTCTTTCCTAGTATTTCTTCAAAATGATGCATTGTCTAACAAGAAAAAAAATATCTTCATTAGTCCTAACCCTTTCCATCAACAGCAACTACCATTTCTTTTGTTCTCCTTTCAAAATCTGGAGTGATTTTTATACTTCCTTACCTCCTTCTCATTTCTAAACCCTCTGAAGACTGATGGCTATGAATACTGTTTTTTCTAAATGTCAAAAGGCCAACCTAATCACCTGACCCATGAATACATTTCAGTGACTTTCCTTGACCTTTCCATGCATTTGACATTGTTGAATACTTTCTCATACTTTGCTTTCTTTTCTTCTGTAATATCACCTTGTTCTCTTGCTTGTTTTAGTCTCCTCATGTTATCTTGATTTGCCTTTCAATTAAACATTTCTGCTTTTCTAGGATTTTACTTCCTCTCACTAACAAATCATCCCATCCATTGACATATTTAGTCCGTGCCTAGACTTGGACCTCACGTATAAATGCTAACTAAGCATTTGTTGAAAAAATGAATAATTAAGCAACTATAGTATTTGGTAACATGTAATCATATAGAAAGTCACATGGAATTTCACACGCCTATACACCCAGATTTATCTCTTAGGTTGTGCTTCCTACTCTCTTTTCATTTGTCACATTCTCTCAAAACTTGAGCTATTTTCTAATTTTTAAAAAATGATAATAGCTACCTTACAAGGGCCCCCACTCTTTCACTACTGAATCTGGAGTGTAACCAACCCTCCAAATGTGCCTTTCTGTATATTCCTTGAAGCAAAGATATAATATGCTCATCTAATATGGTTTACTGCTATTAAATGAGCAAGAGATGACAAAATCAGAAACTAATTAGAACTTTCTTCACTTTAATTTCTGTTAATCAGATCAATCCTTTACTAAGATTATAGACACTAAAGATGTAATCAGTAGATGTAAACATGTAAATTCGTTGGGTTTACTTCTATTTATATAGAGATTTGTAGGATCTAGGTTTTAAAGGTCACAATTACTTTCATATGTCATTTTTGACTTACAAAAATAAATTAGTAAATATTTCAAAAAGATGCATTTACAAATGTATATTGAAACATTCACTGTGAAAGTGGAGTAAAAAGTGAAGCCTATGCTTATAAAAATAATGCAAAAATGAAAATACATTCACTTCTGGCATGAATTGAGGGAATTTAAAGCATGCAATAAAGAATATAATGTCATGCAACAGATACTCGAGTAAAATGACTTGTCATGTTCTATTCTTCATGGCAAAAATAAGATTTATACATTTTTAAACTTGCTAGTATAATCAACATATATGCAACTGCTTTTGCATTACTTAGATTATTTGACATTACAAAGATTTTTTTGTTTTCTACTTACCACATATCCATTGTTATTATAATCTGTATAATAATTGATTAATTATATTTACATTTTAGACTATTCAAACTTAGAATATTTTATATATTATTTATTTATATATTTATATATTATATATTTATATATTAAAATTCAATATATAATATATATTAAAATTACATATTAAAATTCAATAATAACATTCATACTTTCCAACAATGTAAAAAACATATTTGGTAACATTTTTTCTTCTCTCTTCATTTGCAAAGTATGCTACAAAATATTCAGTGAAGAATTTCTATACTATTTGCACTCTTTATGATACATTTTTAAAGTATGACTTAAACATTAAATGGCCCCTTCAAAAATGTATTCTATGAAGAAATCCACCTATTCTGTTCGGCATATCTGTTATAATTCATAGGACAAGTATTTAAAAGATACATAATATTTTACTTATTGCCAAAATAATGAGATAATTAATTATTATGACAAGATTATTTAAAACATTAAAAGTACTTATGGACTCTATTTCAAATATAATGTCTTAAGAACAACTATATTTTTTCTTATGCATGACATTTCTTGCCATCAACTAGCCCTTTTTTTCAAATCATGTAAACCTTGTTATAAATTTCAGTATAAAGTTTCTACTTGGTCATGTAAGAGGAAGAAAATGCAAATAAAAAGCACCTTGAAGTGTGAGTTGTTTGGACAGCTTTGGTGTAATATCAATTCCATTCTTGAGCCAGCCAAGCTGAGGGTTTGGGATCCCCTCTGCATGGCACCTGAGACTTGCAGTTACCCCAGGTTCTCGAGCCTGACTCTCTGGATACACCCGGATTACTGGAGGGACTACAAGAAGAAATGGGGAAAAAATTGAATTAGTTAGCCATATTTTTAGATTTTCCAAAAATTGCAATATGAGAAAATGGCTAATTATATATTTCTATAGATCTTCGTTTCCAAATATCATCATCTGCAAAAATGTGCCAGTTTTCCTTACATAAAGGTTATTCTGAGTCTGTGCCAGGAAAAATACAAGCTGAGCCTGGGATATCCTGTTTTGGTAATAAAAAAAGTTTTCCAAGGATGATAGAAACATCAAAAGAAGCCAACTTAAAGGTACTCTTACTTGCCAAATATAAGAAAATTTGAGCATTAAAATAATTAGCAATTATAAAGAAATAGAAGGAATTAAATAAGACTTAAAGAATTCAGTTATATAAATAAGTAAATGAATATATGAGAAAGAATGAAAATCTTTTCCTTACCATAGCATGTTTAAAAATTAGAATAACCATTATATTTACAGAAGCATCCAAAAAATAAAATATTTAGAAATAAATTTCACCAAGGAATTGTAAGACTTTTTCACTGAACACTGCAAAATGAGTTGAAAGAATTTAAAGAAAAACTAAATAAATGAAAAGTCACGTGTTTATGAATTGAAATAATTAATTAGTAGGATAGTAAGAATTGGTAAGGATTGTTGTCAGTAAGATGACATTCCTCCAAAAAATTTGATCTATAGATACAATGTAATCCTTATCAAAATTCCAACTGCATTTTTCTTCTTTTTGCAGAAATGGAAGAGCTAATCCTCAGATGTATATAGAATCACAAGGGACCTCCAAATAGCCAAAACAATCTTGAAAAAGAATAAAACTAAAGGTCTCATACCTCTCAATTTCCAAACATACTACAAAGTATGTGTATAGTATATATATAGTAATCAAAACAGTGTGATACTGGCACAAAGAAGAAATTTAAATCTATGAAATAGAGTTGGGATTGCAGAAATAAACCTATTAATCTATGGTTGATTGACTTTCAACATAGATGCCAAAAAATGGTCTTTAAAGAATTGATGCTGAAACTGGATATCCATATACAAAAGAACGAACTTGAACTCCTACCTCACACATATATAAAAATCAACTCAAAATTAATAAAAGACCTAAATGTAGGAGTGAAAATAATAAAGCACTTAGAAGAAAACATAAAGGTAAATCTTCCTGACCTTGTACTTTACTATGGTTTTTTAGATATGACCCCAAAACACAAGCAACAAAAGAAAAGTCAATAAATTGAACCTCATTAAAATTAAAATTTGGGGTGCATCAAAGGACACTATCAAGAAAGTGTAACTACAGCTTACAGAGTAAAATTTTGCAAATTATAGCTGATAACATACTAGTATCCAGAATATACCATGAGCTGTTATAACCAGCAACAAAAGGCAAACCACTCCCACTGCATAGCAAAGGAAACTGTCAAAATAATGAAAAGGAAACCTACAGAATGGGAGAAGCTATTTGTAAACCAGATATCTGATAAGTGGTTAATATCTAAAGTATACAATGAACTCATACACTTTAATAGAAAAAAGCAATTAAAAAGTGGCCAAATACCTAAATACACATTTTCCAAGAAAACTGCAACCTCAGAAAAGATCTAATACTGGGACCCCCTGGCTAAGCTGTTCTCATATTCTTTAGTTGTCTCATTTCTCTACTTACTATTTCATATCTCCATTTTCCTATTATTATTTCACAAGATAATATATGTTTGTTTTTTTAAGCCACTAAGTTTTAGGATAATTTGTTATTTGCTAATGTATACAGTAAGTTTCTTGGTGGAAGAGGTTTTGCCTTATTTAATCATTATATCCCCTTACATAATTGAGTGACAAAAGTACTGTAGAGCACAAAGCGTTCCACAAAATGAGTATTACAGATGTACTACACATATCTTTGATTCACGCTCACACTTTAGCATTTGTTATTTAGAATGACCATGGAAACATATGTACCCTGCATTTGCCTTAATAAGACTATGACTTGGTAAATAAGGAGAAACACCCTGGCTCTCAGGGCAAGAATTTTCTGCTGGAGCTATCTTAGCAAAAGACAATGGACAGAAATGTTCACCTGGACCATCTTGCTCTTTGGTTAACTAATATACTTTGAAATGCCTGATTTCTTTTATTTTCACCCAATGGAATGCCTGTCAAAGATGCAAGGTCAATGACCAGGCTGAGACTCTCTTTAGGTTCACAACTCTAGCCCAAAGTTAATTTCATCACTGTTCTTTCTAGTGACTGGAGGAGCCATTGCATATACAGTTAGATTGACTAATGAATAAATGTCAGCCTTCCAGATTTACTGAAGTTATAAAAGCAATTCAAACCAAGGGACTAGTTGAAGCCTCAATCAGGACTACAGATATGTCTATTATCCTATTGGCCCTTTCATTTTGGCTATACACTAGAGATCTTAAATTAGACTCATATCAGTTCTAACATGGAGACAAAGGGAAGAAGTTGTTCTCAGGAATGCCCAGTAATCCTTTCAAATCGGAGCTGGGTCTTAACTGTGAATTGCCTTTAATAGCTTCTGTAACAGAAAAATAATAAACTTCCAAAGTTCTGACCACCAGATTTTTGCTGCATCCTTTCACCCTCTCCTAAATACATTTCAAAACAAACGCAGTACACACAATCCTCCACAACAACAATGGGAGTAAAACCACGCTCTGATTTTTTTAACCTTGATGACTACTTAAATGGTGCATTTTGAAATATCAAATATAGTTTCAAAAATAGTCTTCACAAAATTTCTGCACATACTTCCTTGGTAACATAGAACACATATTTAGGCTTTTGGTATATATCTAAAATCACAGGGTATTTTTCATACCATTTTATTATATTGGAGGTTCAAGTAAATAACTTTTTAAAGAGATACAATAATGTATTTCCAGCAAAACCACATTACCATAAGATCTGGAGTAAAGAGACTTTTTTCAAATACTCAGACCTAATCTCTAATCTCTTAACAACTCAGGAGTTAGGAGATGAGCTTTTTAAAAAGACTTACATAGAGTGCCAAAATGGAAAACTACTCTCTCAATAAATATTTAATAGAAGAAAGTGTATCTTGCCACAAAACTTACAGCCAAAGCAAAGACCAATGTTTCTTGCAACATGCTCTACAGTACTTTTGTCACTTAATTATGTAAGGGGATATAATGATTAAATAAGACAAAACCTCTTCTACCAACAAACTTACTGTATTACTTTGGAATAACAAAAAATTAGATGACCTAAATATGTTGAAAATTAGCTTGAAACAAAGCACATCAATCAACTCAATGATAACAATAGATTCTACATCACGCACATTAAAAAATGTAGATATTATATGGGTTACCTATGCTGTCACTGATACTCCCCAAAGGACAACTTTTCAAATAATATGTTCAGTTTCTCCTGCGTGTCTAGTTGTTTCTACTTTATTGACACATTTGCATGTGAACTGGAAGGAAAACAATGAATAATAATTTTGCTATATTGAACTTTTATACCCAAATAAATACTATCATATTTTGAAAAAATAATAGTACTCATATAATATGCTTAGTATATTGGTATCAAGTGATGATCTGAAAAATATCTCTTAACTTACATAAAATTGAAGGATAAGTGATTGGCATAACAACTACTTAACCTCAGTGACAAGCTACACATTTAAAAGTAGGTTATTTTTCCCGGGATACATATTCTGAAATATAAATGAGGATTGATGGCAGCCTGAATTAAAAAGTCAATAATCCTCCAGAGAACATTTCAAGCCATTTGTTACAGTCATTTTTAGTTAGGAAGTGCACTCTATGAACTTGTCTTTCCTTGCTGTTGGTATTGCATGAATAAAGAAACTGATGAAGACCACCAAAGAGTTTTCACATTGGATTTAGAATCCAATCTGTGTGTGCTATCATGAAAATCTTTAAATAAGCCTCCCAATATTTTAAGCAAATGGTAATATTTAAAACTAAGTGTCTATACACTGAAAATTTCCTTATATTCAATGCCTTGCCAAAATTACTTATGGAAGGAGTTCATTTGATATAATATTATCTAATAAAGTCAAATGATATGTTAAATAGTATAATATTATGTGCTTATATGTACATAAACATGTTAAGTAGTTGAGATTATTACGTATTGTTCAATATCATTCTATAAAATATAACCAAATAAGTTTCTGTCACTTAAAATGGAAGAGTTACAAGAAGATGTAAATATGTGAATTTTCTTCACAAATAAAATTTAAGAAACATATGAAATATGATCTGTTTATTCTGAATTTTAAGATAATATACAAATATTTATTGGGCAACGTCTGAGTGTAGTCAATTGTGCTAGATGACTTTCTCTCTCCATCTCTCGAGTGCTATGTTTTATACATTAACACTTGGAGTATTAAGTTCAGGATTTGAAATTAGCCAAATGAACACTGGAAAAAATGCATTCTTGGCCTAAATTGTCTTATCTGGTACCAATCATAGCATAAATGTTCCCATACACATAACTATTGGAATTTGACTACTTGGAATCTAAATATAAAATCTGAATTAGGTGTTTAGCAGTTATACATAAGGTATATTTGAAGTCCTTGAAAAATTATCTTTTAAAATGTAAAGGTCAAATAATTATTAGTGTATTTATAGTAATTTGGAGAGTCATTAATAATTCACCTCAAATGGAGGCAACTTGTCAAGGAAACCGAACTACTTCTTTCCATAAGCCAGTTTAGATAAGTATTATCATGTGACTATGTTGAACTAATATAATAAAATTGTATTTAATTTATCTAATGGTTCTTATAGCTTAAAATATAAATAATTGGATGCTGTATATGGAGGACTACTTGCTCTAAGAATACATACTTAAGGCCACTACTTTTTAACTAGTTATAGAAACTCAAATGGAAATGGGATTCTGATACTAAATGTTAAGTTTAGAATTAAAAAAGTAGATCGGCTAGAGAAAACACAGTATAACTAGTATAAGTATATTTTACTAGGTCTTTCTTCCTGGAAACTTCTGGGTCTGTATGGAATCAGTTGTGAAGATTTATCAGCTCAGAACCATGAAGTATTGAATAATATTAATACATATAAGACTTAGTAAAGCTGGTGGATATATTTCTTAAAGATCTATAATAACATCATTGTATTAAAATAAATCAGTGTTTTTCTCAACATTAGGAAGTATCTAATAGAATCTAATCATCTTTCTAATCTAGTATTAGAAACAATCTAATGAAAAAATAGGTATCTACAATACTAAGCCCTGCTTTTCTCATCCTTTAACTTTCATCCTGTGCTCTTTCTTTAGAAATCGCTGCTCTGTTACAGAAAGTATAAAAACAGCATAACCTGGGTACTTTGGAAGCCTGATTTTCAAGTCAGGAGGCAGAGATCACTGACCCAACAGAGTTACTGCAATCTAACGGAAAACAAAAATGAATTTAAGGTGAATTGTCAGGTCACTGGTATGTAAACAGCTAAACGTTGGATTTTTTTTTTCTTTTTCTGGATGCCGTTATCTTGTATTCTTTTGAAGGATTCTATCACTTCTCTTCCACAAATTATTCACACAGCTGCAACTGTTAGAAAAGGTTCTAAGAAAGCTTGAGGGTAAGAATATAAATGTCTCTGAAGTAGTGCTGACTCACAGCGGCATCTGGATTGTTCTGTTTGTATTATGACTTCCTTTGTCATTAAAGCAGCTTTCCTATGAAAAATTACAGACAGAGTTTAATAAATATTTTAAATGCTACTGAGCTTGTCCAATGCCTTTTGTCTCTGACATTATTAAAGCCATCAATTTCTCTTTAACTTTGTCCCATAGCAGTCTTTTTATATTCATGACTTTCACACTGCCTCTTGTCAATATTACAAAACTCTCTGATCACATTATTGCAGCCTTCATAAAAATGTAGAGGATGCAATGAATGTTGGAGGCAAAATATAAATTAACAAGAACATACTTATGGTCATAAACTTTTGTGATTTTCCCTATTTTTCCTACAGTATTTTAACAAATCATAACTTTTTAAGCTATTTTGAAAGGGACAGCATTGTATCCTAGTTTAATGAACTTAGATCTATTCTACTAATCCTTAAAGTTAGTGGCCCTTTTAATCCCCAATTTTAAAAAATGTCAAAAGCCATCATTTAAAGAAGCTCTCTGAAACAAAACTGTGCCAAAGCATTCAAGGTAATATTATAGAATGTTGTTTTTCTAAATCTATGAAAAAAAGAACTAATGAAAAAAATAATTTAGTATCTGGCACACGATGGTTACTGCTTTTTTTCCTTAGGCTTTATTTACTTTCATTTAATATATATTTAATTTACCCAAATTTTCAGGAGATCTCAAATTAATTATTTTGATCAAATTAATGCAGTAAATACATTAAGCAACCCCTCCCCATACACACCTGAAAATCTGAATGTATTTCTAACTCTTTATGTTCTAAGGGATAAAATATCTAATTTCTCTAAGTCTCAGTTTCCCCATTTATAAAGTTTGAAACCTTCCGAGGATTCAACTGATTAAAAGAAACAATATATAGCAAGTTGAAATATTAGGTGTCTTAACTGACACACTTTGCTTTCCAGAAATCATATGTTTGCTATTACATGCAGAATAACCAAGACTTAATAGGAGAAATGACAAATGTATGTAATTTCACTACTGATTAGTAAAAATGGACTTTTTAGAGATCCAGATTGGAAGTGGCCTAAACCCACGTACAGGTTCAATGGGATAGAAAAGCTATAATTGGTTAACCGTATCTGCCAGGACTAGAGAAAGGGAAATGGAAGCAAGACACCTTTTGCAAACTTGTTTAATGTTTAAGACGTAAACATAAACCCTATCTAAATACAATATAGGACTAGACTTATCCAAAGCTGCCTCTAAAAAAAATACTAAACAGGTCAAGTGAATCTTCTAGGCTCTTCCTCAATCACATTTGTACCCCATTGGCCATAAAACTAGTAAATGCATGCATACCCTGTAAAAAGGCAGTTTTTATGACAGGAGAGTAAGAAAAACAATTGCATTAGTTAGAGCTTAAAAAAATACAGAAAACATGTTTTTCAATGTAATATTAAAATGTGTGGCAAAAAATTATAACTTTCCTTACAGTTATTATTCTAGCTAGACTTATCTTTCTCCACCATTTGTATAAAATGGAAGAACTTTCAAAACAGGTAAGACCATAAAATATAAAACACTTTGTATCAGGCAGGATTACTCAAGAGGTAGATCTTAGGTCACAACTTGGAATTGAATGATTTGAGGAGACTTACTCCAACTCTTTCAGCGCCTGTTTCTTCATTTGAAAAATAAATGTTACAATGAAACAATGTGATGGCCCTTTAAAATGTGGTGTGATGCCTTGCAGGTAGAGAGAAATGAATTTATGATAATATTGTTGATGCAAATGTTGGTGAAAATCTTTTTAATAGAGTGGATGATGATAATTACAAATATTAAATAATTTTTCTGAGGGATTTTTTTAAATTGCAAACTACTTTATGTAGAAGGCAAAAAAAAAGAATCTGTAATCTGTGGGCTTAGAGGGTTAAATTCATCTATAGTTATGCCAGTGCTAACACACTGAAGATTATAAATATAATTTTCTAATTTCAGAATGAGCTTTTTTATAGGAATTATAAATGCAATCTACTGTAATTAGAGATAGTCATGTAATTCTAAGCAATTATATTAATTTACTAAAAATGTACAGATAGTTCATCTAAAAAAAAGCACTCTTGAATAAAGCAGCAGTAGCTTTGTTTTTGTTGTTGTTTGTTTGCTTGCTTTTATTTAAATTCAAGGTAGTTAACATATAGTGTAATATTAATTTTGGGGTAGAATTTAGTGATTCATCAGTTGCATATAACACCCAGTGCTCATTCCAACAAGTGCCCTCCTTAATGCCTCCTTAATGCTCAGTTATTGCACCCCACCAGCCTACGTCCCCTCCAGCAACCCTGTTTGTTTCCTAGAGTTAAGAGTCTCTTATGGTTTGTCTCCCTCTCTGTTTTTATCCTATTTTATTTTTCCTTCCTTTTCCCTATGTTCGTCAGTTGTTTCTTAAATTCCACATATGAATGAAAGCATGTGGTATTTGTCTTTCTCTGACTTATTTCACTTAGCATAATACCCTCCAGTTCCATCCATGTCACTGCAAATGGCAGTAAGCTTTGCTTTAAGCAAACATTATTTTATCTATATTTTAATCAAGAACTGTCAAAAGAAATCTTTGTTACAAAACTACAAACAAAACTGTAACCTTAAAAACTATGCAAAAATCACACTAAGTGTAATCCTTATTAAAGAGAAAATAAACCACTATTTCTTATTAAAACAATTACTTAAACTTTTCATTGTTAAACTTACTAGGATTTTTAAGATTTTTTTTTTGTAAAAAAAAAAAAAGGCCTTTCATGACATACATATAAACTTGCTAACTCTCCACAGAGGAGAACTATGTTATTTTAGACTTACTTGCATTTGATAATTTTTAGAATATCCTCTTACTTAATGAACAGTGACATGGATTTTTTCTCTCTGGTCAAAACCTAATAATTTCATCTTATACAGGCATGATCAGCATCTATTCCTGCTTCATCTAAATCCAGGAACCAAATGAAACCAGACCAATCAGAGTTGGAAGCCCATGTTCAGCAGGTAAACACCGTAGTTAGAAACTTCTTAAGCTTTCTGAGTCTTGTTTTTTCGGTCATAAAATTAGCATATTAGTAATAATTACCTCAAGGATTTTTGAAAGAAAGTGATCATGTATGTAGAAAAGCCATTTAAAATGTTGCAAAATAGAAATAACTCATTCATGTTGGCTCTAATTTGTTTCTCTTTAATTTCTTCCATTATTGATATCTTAATATACTGCATATTTATTATTAAAAACACATTATACAGAAGAGACATATAAAATATTGCTTTTCTCACCACAGATTTTTGAAATGACCAGTTTTAATCTCTCAATGTACTTTGTTTCACCTCTATCCTTACACAGCATACATGCACACATTTTTTTCTCAATATGAGCTTATTCTCTATATATTACTGTGGATTTTTTCCATTTTAGATATCTTAGACATATTTGAGGACAATATATGTAAATGAGCTTATTGTTTTTAATAGATTAATAATTTTTGCAGTAAGGGTATATGATAATTTATTCATCAATTTTAATGATGACTCAGGTCAAATTTCACAGTATTATACACAATTGTGTATAAAAATCATTCTTGTACCTACACACTACTGTTGCCTTCAATTTTTCAGATTAGCTGAATCAAAGAATTGTTACGTTGAAAGATACATGCATTTAAAATTGAATGTTAGATTACTATGCTAGCATAGTAGAAAATCCCTTCTCCCAAAAACTAACCACTAACCACTATATGGGAGGCTCCATTTTCCACAAATTCACCTAAAATGGATATTATTAATTGTTTAAATTTGGCAAATCGTTCCTCATCTTAAATAAATCAGATTACACTGTTTGCTACTTGAAAATGTTTTCCTATACTCATTAGTCATTTTGATTCCTTCCAAGAATGGCCTGTTCATAGCTTTTACCCTTTTTTTTCTTGATAATATATAGGAATACTTATTCAACTGGAGAAATGTACAATAATTCTTTATCCCTTATTTGTGTTGTAAATGTTTTATCTGATGTATTTTGAATAATTATAATAAAGAATATTTTTATTTGCAGTAGCCCATGAAACACCTCTTATTACTACTGGATTTCTTGTCTTGCTAAAGAAAAATATAGACACACTGCTATCCTCAGTTAAATAAATATTTTCCACCAAAAATTTTATCTACCTCATGAATCTGTACAATATTCTTTAGTTAGTGTAGATTCAAATTAAGTTTTACTATCCCTTACAACAAATTCATTCACATCAGTGTCCATTTTATCATTTTTCCCCCACAGGGGGAGAAGAAAGGAAAAAAAGGAGACGTAGGGAGGAAGGAAAGAAGAAAGGAAAGAAATAGAGAAAAGGAAGGAAAACAGATTCTTGGAGTTCTGATTGAAACTTAATTTAAGAAGGTGTGCAATTATTTCAACATTATTTTAATATAGGATATCTCCCAATCTAAGAATATGGTAGATTGTTCCCTTTATTTACATTATTTTTGAAGTCCTTTAGTTAGAATCTTAATTTTTTTCTACTAACTTTTTTTTGACATTTTCTGTTTATTTTTGTTAGTAGAAAATGTCTTTATATCTATTCATAAGTAGTTAAGTCCCTCTGAGCCCTAATTTTCTTTTAGTACAAAAAAGTTTTAGATTTTGATCTCCTGGGTTTCAGAGGTAAGCCATCATATCATCGGCAAATATATATATAAAACACTGTCTATCTTGGAATATTTGCATGCAAAACAATTTGAATGATAGTGGAGATGGATAATAGATGGTAGTTCTGGAAAAAAATGATGATATCCCTGGCTTGTAAAGATGTTAAAGGAAACATCCATTTGACTAGTTGGCATTTTAAAAATGAGCATTGTAAGGTATAGGCTGATCCTTTTGGTATCTAATTTAGTATATTATGGTATATTAATTTTATCAGTTACATTTCAGTTACTTCATATATATTCAGTAATATATATATTAAATGAATATATATGAGAAAAAAATATATATGACAGCACTAACACTACAGCCATCCATCTACCTATAACTCAAACAAAATATGTGTATCTCAGACGTCCTCATGGAGTTATTACAATATTCTTTACTTTCGCTTAGATTTTATTTAATCTGTCAAATCCTTTTTTAAAAGATTTACATTACATTACATTAAAATCCTCACTATCATTATACCTTTATCAAAGAACCCTTCGATTTTTATATTTTGCTTGATGCGGCTTTAATGTATGTATTTGTCACATAAAAATTTTTGTCTCTTATATGTTCCTTTGTATGTTTTTACTGTGGGAAATATTTTTCTTTATTCTAGCCAATGGGTTTATCATAAATAAAACTTTAGCAAATACAGGTACATTATCAATGATTTCATTTAATTTACTTTTTACACATGTATCGGTCAATCCCTTTATCATCAATATGGTTTCATCATTTCTTTTTAGGTGTTTTTTGCAACTATCATATAGCTGAAATTTTTTTACCCAAACACTCAATTTGACGCAGAAGTTCAAAGTACATATATCAATTGTGATATACATATTTGTTTTAATTTTTCATTTAACTTTATACTTGTGTTATACATTGCTGCTGTTTCACCTTTTTTTCTGACTTTTTCTTACCTATACTGCACCGATAAAGTTCCTTTGTATTCCTTCTTCAATTCTCTTGTGAAATTCCTATCTTTAACTGTTATATGAAAATCTTATTTGTCAAGTTATGTCTAAGAAATAACTGCTACTCCTAACTCAGCATGTAAGATCACCTCTATCTAAAATAGAGTGTTAGAATTTTTTTCTTTGCTTCTTTTTGCTCCTCACATCCACTCTCAAATCTAGAAAAAGTAAAACAGGAGCAGCAAAAACACTAACTCAAACACATGATGGAAAGAGAAATCCTATTATTTTTCTGGCCTATTTAAGAATTAGAATTTAGGGGGGCGCCTGGGTGGCACAGCGGTTAAGCGTCTGCCTTCGGCTCAGGACGTGATCCCAGCGTTGTGGGATCGAGCCCCACATCAGGCTCCTCCACTGAAGCCTGCTTCTTCCTCTCCCACTCCCCCTGCTTGTGTTCCCTCTCTCGCTGGCTGTCTCTATCTCTGTCAAATAAATAAAATCTTAAAAAAAAAAAAAGAATTAGAATTTAGAGATCTACAAGTTGGCCAAGAAAGAAGCAGATATGTGACTACAGCAGAGATGGCCCAATTTGTAATTACAGAGATTTGTGTCATCCCTTCCATTGCCTGCTACTTATAAGTTCATGCCCATAGTTGGAGGCTTCTATTTTCTCTTTTGCTAGTGTTAATGTATTAAACTTCTGTCACAGCATTATCATTGACTCACATCTCCCACCTTATACAAAAATTAACTAAAAATGTATTTTAAACTGCAGAATATAAAACTATTAAGCTTTTAAGAAAATGCATCATAAAAATTCTTCGATACCTAGGAATCAGCAAAGAATTCTCATATTTGACATTAAAAGCACTATTCATTAAAAAAAAAAAAAGATGAATGGACCTTACTAAAATTTAAAATTTTTGCTCTAGAAAAAAAACCTGTGAAATGGATTAAAAGACAAGATACAGCTTGGGACAAAATATTTATAAACCAGATATACAACAAAAAAATATCTAAAGAATTATCAAAACTCAAGAGTAAAAAACGAAGTAATTCAATTAGAAAATGGTTAAAGGACATAAGAGGACATTTTATTGGAGATGATATACAGATGGCAAGTAATCACATGAAAAGATGTTTGGTTTCATTAGCCATTACATAAATGCAAATTAGTATGATGATAAGATTTCACTACACATATCAGAATGACTGAAAAAAAAAAAAACAGTGATAATGCCAAATATTGGCCAGGATGCAATGAAACTGAATCACTCATATATTGCTAGTGATAATGTACAATGGTACAAGCACTGTCAGTTTCTAAAAGAAAAAAAAAAAAAACTAACCATTAAACTACCATATGACTTAGCAATTAAATTCCTGAGTATTTATCCCAGAGAAATGAAAATTTGTGCTCATATAAAAACCTTTACATGAACACTTTTGCAGTGTTATTGTTTGTTATAGAAAATAACCAGAATCAGCCTAAATATCCTTCAACAGGTAAATGAATAAACAAACTCTAGTATATCTATACCATGAAATACTATTCAAAAAAAAAAAAAGAACAAACTATTGATGCACACAAGATGAATCTCCAGAAAATTGGCTCCAGAAAAAAAGGCAATCCCAAAAGGACATATACTGTATTATTTCATTTATAGAACATTCTCAAAGTAACTCATTATAGAAAGGGAGAACAGATAAGTGATTGTCAGTGGTTAATGAGGGGGTGTGGACAGGAGAGAAGTGAGTGTGGCTATAAAAGGGCAACATTAGGGATCCTTGTGGTGATAGAATTTTGCTGTATCTTGACCGCTATCAGCTTCAGTATCCTGGTTCTTATGCTATACTATCGTTTTGCAAGATGTTACCAATGGGAGAACATGGGGAACATGATGTTTTTGCATCATTTTCTTAAAACTGCATAAGAATCCACAGTTATGTCAAAATAAAATGTTTAATGAAAGTGTTATTGACCTATTTTTAATAAAACATGATTTATCTCAGTAATGAAGAAAAGCCCACCCAAGTAGCTCAAAGAAAATTAGTCATCCCTTTGGAACCATTATAATGCCATTCTAACTTTCCCAGGCCATCCTTTGTTCCTGTTTTCTCCATACTGTCTGCATTTGCACAGCTTTGGTACCCTAATACTGCACTTTGAAATACCTCACTACTGATCTGTGCCTGATGGGCAGCAAAGAGAGAGAAAGAGAGAGAGAGAGAGAGCATGTTTCCCTACTCCTAGTGGTAGCTGCTGCCGTCAACAACTAATGGTGGTTATGTCTCAATTCAATGTCATGTTCAACTCAGAAATGGCATGTTTCTTATAAGTTTATTTGCAAATAATGTTGCCACCATATATCTAGCCAAATTTAAAAAATGGGAGTGATCTGTGACTTGTCGCTCTAATTTATAAGTAACCTTCCCAGCCAATCCACTATATAATTATTTACTCCTAATTTTCTCTCGGTTTCATCCCCTTTTCCTACTCTAAGTCTACTTAGCAGCTTCGCTATGTCTAGCCTTGGTTAATGTAAAACCTACTAAGTGATCTTCTTTCCTACATTCCTGCACGAATCCATTCTCCACATCACAGCCAAAATTATGTTTAAATTGAAAGTAGGATGTTGCATCTAATCTACTTAAAATCCTTTATTACATCACCCCCTTTTTTCAGAATAATATCCAAACCACATAACATAAAATGTCCTTCATTATCTAGTCTGCACTTGCCTTTCAAAATTTACACCTTGCCAATCCTTTTCTGAAACACCTGCATTAATGTTTCAAATGTGCTCTATTCTTTCTCTACTGCTCCTATTTTATTCCTCTTCCTATTTCTCCTCTTGTATCTGCTTTCTGATTTCTCCTGTTTTCTCTTTCACCACTTTCTCCTCCTTTTTCTTTCCCTTCCCTTTTATATTCCAGCTCCTTTTCCTTATTTTCCTTTTTCTCTTTCTTCAGTTTCCTCCCGTTTTTCTATTCATGTTTTAGTTGTGAAATTTTTGCTCTGAACTTCATTATTTTTGAGGGGTTCACCAAATGTTTATTGAATAAAAACCACAGAAAAGACAGTCATGGGGCACTCTCCAGATGTGAGAAGTAGCCCTTGTGGGAAGTAAAGAATATTCTCGGCTATGTAGGTTTGAGTCAGTTAAAAGCCACTCCTAAGGCACAAACGTCTGGTGGCCACCTTTGTGTCAGAAGACTTGGGTGGGCATGTTGTTCAGTGGAACTCTTCTTCCTGGCATAGCATGCAGGTGAGGGCCCTGGGTGGGTCTCCCTGCCACCTCCTCCAGGGTGGGACTTCCACCTCATTATTTTGTTTTGATTTGTTTTATTTTTTAAGATTTTATTTACTTATTTGACACAGAGAGGGAGAGAGTACAAGCAGGGGGAGAAGCAGGCAGAGGGAGAGGGAGAAGCAGGCTCCCCGCTGAGTAGGGAGCCCAATCTGAGATTGGATCCTAGGACCCCAACATCATGACCTGAGCTGAAGGTAGATGTGTCCCCCACCTCATTATTTTTTTAAATAGAAAATGCATTCACATGATTGAAAATTCAAAAGATACAAAGAATATACTATGAAAAGTCTCCCTCCCATCTCCACCTCCCAGTTACCTAGTTCCCCTCTCTCTGAAAGCAACAAACAAAAGTTACCTGTTTCTCATGCATTTTGACAGGGATATTACATTTATATAATAATATGATAATATATATTGTATACTGTCGTATGTATGGTAGATAACATATTATCCAAGTATATATGCATAGCTACCTACATACATATAATTATATACCTCTCTTTCTCTCTCAAATATATATATATATATATATATATATATATATATATGAGTTTAACCTTATACAATTCAATTGTATGAACTGAGTAAACAGCCTCTGTTAGGCCGTTGTTTTCCTGTCTGATTCTGGAGCCTGAATTCCACAGAGCAGATAGCGAAGGAGGGAAGATAGTTTTAAAGTACCACAAAAGGCAAATCTATAGAAATAGAAAGCAGATTAGTGATTGCCTGGGACTAGAGGATTGAAGGTGAATGCCAAATGGCTGCTAATTGGTACAGGGTTACTTTTTGTGATGGTGAAAATGTTCTGGAATTAGATAGGGGTGATGGCTGAACAACTCTGGGAATATACCAAAAAAACACTAAATTGTGCACTTTAAAAGGGTGAATTTTATGATGTAAGAATTATAGCTTGGGGCATCTGGGTGGCTCAGTTGGTTAAGTGTCTGCCTTCGGCTCAGGTTGTGATTTTGGGGTCTTGGGATGGAGCCCTGCATCTGGCTCTCTGCTCCATGGGAAGCCTTCTTCTCTCTCTCCCACTCCCTCTGCTTGTGCTCTTCCCTCTCTGTCTCTCACTCGCTCAAATAAATAAATAAAACCTTTAAGAAAATTATAGCTCAAACAAAAGGAAAAAAGACAAGGAGAACAGTAAGTACAGTACGTTATCATCTGTGTGAAGAAAAAGTAAAAAATAAAATAAAAAAATAAGTAAAATAAAATAAAACATTAGGTCTAAGTGTCTCAGTGTAACTAGGCTGAACTACATATCCAAGAATTCCCTTTATTGCATTTTTCCAGTTACAGTAGGTGATAAGAGTTTGTTTTATGTTTTGGGGGGGCTTTTTTTAGTAAGAGTTCGTTTAACTTTAATTTTAGCTGAGGTTTGGTGGGCAGAAGATGGCCCAAAGCTGTCTGAATGTTGGGAAATGGTCATCAGGTGACCTTGCAGCTCCCACACAGGGCTGCTTCTCTGGGCTCCGATGTTGTTGATGGAGGGCAGCGGCCAGGCCCGCACTGCCCCCCTTCCCTTCAGCTTGGTCAGTTCTGGGCGTGGTGTGCCTTTGGCTCGGATCAAAAGAGATCAGAATCTCAAACTTTCACCTCATTGAGGTTGGAAGCAGTGAGAACTGACATGGGTATCAGGCCAATCTTGTGAATTGCAGTTCATGCTCAAAGTTTCCTATTTTTCCTTGCTCTCCCCCAATTTCCAACTATTTTCCTTTCCTCAATTCCCCCAGACCTAGATGTCTGTCCTATGTCAGTATCACACCATCTTGGTAATTGCAGCTTTGTAGTCCCACTCATATTTTGCTCATCATGTATTTCTCTTATTTATTATCACCAATGGCAGCAAAGTTCTCAAGGAGAAGGCAGCTTGTATTCAATAGATGAGAGGTTGAAATAGCATCGAGAATGACAGAAAGCTCCTCAAAGAATATAATTAATTCTTAATCATAATTAATTCCCTACTGGGGCCTCAGCATCCCGCACAGCATAATAGATCTAATCTACAGTTATAAAAATAGATAAATTACATATGTGTGAGTAAATGAATGAATAAGAGCTTGATATTAGCCTTATGTTCTAATAGTTACCACATTAGCATGCCAAAGTTGGCCCTGGTTTCACCTCACCCTCCATTTTAGTTCCTCCCTATTAAAGCTATGTTTGTTTTTATTGTTTCTGCTCTTGTCAGTCCATTGCTTCCTCTGCTGCACCTGTTAATGCTCAGGTACGTGTCACCTGCAACATATAATCTGATCAAACTCTCGAGGTCAATGGATATTACCACTGTTTTCTCCTCCTTTCCTCTCCGGACAAACTCTGGAGTCAATGGGTATTACCACTGTTTTCTCCTCCTTTCCTCTCCAGAGTATTGTCCCTTAATTAGTATATATTTTTAAAAATGTAACTCTCCTAAACTATTGTTCTAGCCAGGTGTACTGTAGCAAATTGGAAAAACTGAAAGTATAATTTAGAATTATTGAGAATAGCTAATCTAATTTAAGAGTGTTTTAAATAGTAGTCTGTTTTTATATATAATCAAACCAAAATTTAAAAGAAAAAGAAATATTAAAATGGTCATAGTAGTATGCTAAAAGGTAAATATTCAAATTTTTATGTGTTAAAGTATTTTCTGCATATTAAAATAGAATAAATAAAAAAGAAACAATGATTCATTACTCACCATATAGGTATTTATTGCTTAAATTTTTTAGCTAAAAAAAGTATATAATATTAAAGTTAATTTTCTTCAGTGATTAAATTTATTATTATATGGTGGATAAAAGCCTAACTAGACTTAAATCAATAACTAATATTTATTATGGGAAGTGTAACATTATTAATCATATATACATATAAATATATACATAAATACAAAATATACACACACTTATACAAGTATTATTTTGACACAAATATAGTACTTGATGTGATACAATAATAATTTAAAATAATCACAACAAGGAATAATTTTTTTGGACATATATTCCTATATTAAGTCTTAGTTTTCCTTAAAAAGAAACTGTAGTTTTCAGTTTTATCAATAGATGGCACTACTATTTACCACATTTTTTTTTGCTACACTACACCTTAAAATATTTGCTAAAATATATCAGTTGATTAAATAAGACATTTTCTCCCTTCTAAAAGCTTACTTTCAGTAAACAATTATTATTCCCTTGACACAATTGATGTGTTACTTTAAAATACTCACTTTCAAAAGTAATACAGTTTTTAAAACCATGATAATTACTGTAAAATGCATGTTATCATCTACAAAATTTCTCAGATACTTTCTAAGAAACCATTTTTTTTTTAATTTTTATTTTTAAGACATTCTGACTTAAGTTAGCATTTGTGAGAAAAGGAACTGTTGTAGTTGTTGGGAGTAGTACTTATCATTGGGTGTTTTGCTTGCTTATAACTTGCTTTCATTTTAAAATAACCAGTGGTCTAAAAAAGTGATTTAGAGGAAACTTTTAAAACTTGATGGCATATATTATCTATTAATAGTGATAGAGCCCTGCTGATAGTCACAAATGGTCTATTTTCTATTGTTAATCCCTCATGCAACTGTATGACAGACAAAATTACCTGTATTTTGTCATGAAGCCTACTTCCCAGTCACTATTCTAGATGCTAGTGTATAGCAGTCTCTTGACTTCACCTCTGCCAAAACTACTTAAATTAATTTGTGTTAGCTGGAAACGTGGAGCCAGAAGCGGAGGAGAATTTCTCAGGCTGCCTTATGAACAGCAAAATAATCAGAGCCTTCCAATCCATGCTGCCTTCTCAGTTTCTTTTGGCTTATCTTGCTTATCTTGCCATCATCATTATATTCATCATAACTAGCAGTAACAACAACATCTTTTAGCACTTGATCAATACGGAGTCTTTATTTATGGCATTAAACTTCTAGAAGTATGCCTGCTTCATCATCTCAACTAAATTGAAACCTCCTTGTGCTTAATATAATCTTCATAAATACATTGCAATAAATATGTGTGTAGATTTTTGAGGAAAAAATGCTATTGCATGATCACACCTTTCTCTTTGGCTCTCATCTAAAATTATTACTCTACATGAGTGGCAGTCCTGCTACTAAGAGAAAATGTACTCGAGCTAGGATGTGTCCGTGGCCCATTTTGGAAAAGTTCTTCTTTGCACATTACATAAACTTTTTGAATTTATCTGACACCTCAAGTTTCACAAAAAGGCTATATGGGTAGGAGCTTTGTCCTTGCTTTTACCACCACATTTAATTAATGACCTTATCTACGGTGAGTTTACTACAAGCACTGGTTTCATCATTGTGAGACTACTGTGCAGCTGATCCTTGAACATCACAGGTTTGAAATGCATAGGTCCCCTTGTGTGCAATTTTTTTCTGGTAAATACAGTACAGTACTGTAAATATATTTTCTCTTTCTTATGGTCTTCTTAATAAAATTTTCTTTTCTGTAGCTTGCTTTATTGTAAGAATGCAGTATGTAAACATATAACATACAAAATATGTGTTAATTAATGGTTTATGTTATCAGTAAGGATTCCAGTCAACAGTAGTCTATTGGTAGTTAAGTTTTTGGGGAGTCAAAAATTATACATAGATTTTCAACTGTGAGGGGGTTGGTGCCGTTAACCGGTTATCCACATTGTTCAAGGGTCAACTGTATATGGAGACACAAATACCATGGTTATATGTACAGTGGGCAGTTTTCATCAGCCTGCAGCCATTTAATTTGTTATTTTTTAGTATACTAAAAAAAAGTGTCCAGTTCAACAAGCAAAATGGATCAATATGGATCTGTTTACTGTGTGCTATCTGCAAAGTACAAAATTCATCCTATAGAGAAAGCAAAGGATCTATGAAGCATGACCCTCGTTCTTTGGATATCTAATTGCAAAGCTCCACATATATTAAGACCCTAAAGAAAGATGGTATGAAAATCAACTCAATTACTTCTAGTGAAAAAAAAACAAAACAAAACAAAAGACAATATGAGGCAATGCAGGATGTCTAAGGTGGAAGAGATTACTGAGCTGCAATGCTCCCAGCCACCTGCACATAAACACGGAACATGAATTGAGCCTTGACAAATGGATCTGACTGAGGTCAAAGAGAATGGGAGGCCCACCCATGCCGGTACTCAGGCCCTGGTGACTTCAAGAAGTAATGTGCTACAAGAGTAAACTGCATTGAAAAAGAAATATGGACTGGGTAGTAAAAATCATATAAACAAATTACAACCATCACTTATAAGAAAAGCATAAAGAGGTATTAATTTGGAGAACTCATCAAAACCTAAATACGGAATGTGAAAATGTAATTCTATACTTTCCCAAGGCACCAGAAAACAGTCTACAATTAAACTATTTCATTGTTAAATTAATTTCTAAAATGTTCTTTCCATTTGGCCAAGTTTAAAAAGGATACAAGTATCAAATAATGAAATCACATTTACTGATATATTGTACAGTGTAATACAGTATACTAAATGACATACAAAGAAAGGAGTTAAATGGGTCCGGTCATGACTGGTCATAATTGCATGCATTATACTAAGCTGTTGTTTCACAATTTAAAACGTCTTACTATTTTGAATTGAACTGCAATTTAAGCATAATGTGGAAGAAAAATTGTAAATAATGCATACATCAATTGAAAAATTTAGAGAAACACCATCACCAATAACAGTAAAACAGCATAAGGGAAGAGATTAGACAAATTCATTAATTTAAAAGAAGTAAAATTTATTTTTAGAACATATGGATTAACAAGTACACATGCAAATTGCAAAAGGTGCTTAAAATCTAATTAAGCTATCTTGAGAGTTCCTTCATGCTAAATCTTTAAGATCAAATAAGCCTCATTATCACATTAACCTTCTTTCGACTCTCTTGTTATACAAGTGTCATTACATTAATTAGTCATTATACTGTTAAGTGCTGGCCACCTCATGAGTGTTTTGTAACATTACCTAGTACTTGGATATACAGAAATAATCTATGAAATATCACTTCTATGGACAGGCATAAACCAGCCCAGTAAACTAGGTCATGCTAATCTAAATGTGTCTGTCGATATAATCATATTATAATTTTATGAAGAAAATAATTTTGTAATATTTAAAAATAAGATTTAGTACATTCACTTACCCATTAAAGTACATAAATACATTCACTTGTACCCTAAAAGAATTCTGGCCGAATAAATTTAGGTCTGAGTTAATTGTGGGTGAATACAAAACAGTAGTATCTGAGAATGAGTCATCTACTTGAAAGATTTGCTCCTATTAACAAAAGACTCCAAGTAACTCTTAGATTCATGGAGACAATTGTATCTCTCCCCAGATCTTCTGAAGTTCACGAATGGGGAGTGGGAGGAGGGTTGGTGCGCCTGCTTGACAAGCTTTAAGAAGGACTGAGTTCATTCAGTTCTTCCTCCTCATACTTTGGGTCTGTCTGTAAAGAGGATGTGTGTTGTTCTGCTCTGGAGAAAATCAGGTATTGGCTTTCTTTCCATGTGCTGAGGTCTATAGCAATGCTCATGAGTTAGTGGACACATTAAATTACGGAAATTAAACAGTTGTCATTCATCTCAACCACATTCTCTAAGCAGCTTTTCCACAATGTAGATGATACCCTGTCCTTTATGTAACTCACTGTCTTTCTCGCAATTGCTTCCGAAGATCAGATCAGGAAGGGAAGAAACTGGGGTTATTTACTGTCTCCTAAATGCTTAACGCCTGATGCTTAGGAAACTTTGACAGATTTACAGAGTAAAGTTTGGTTGACATAATAACACTAGGAAGAATCACAGCTTTTGAAATGGGTCTGGTGGGTAACTTAACTCAAATAGTACATGCTTTGAGGGTGATTTTATATATACAGAGAGAGAGCGTAGGAAAGTAGGTTTCTATATGCTACAGCCTTAGCAATTGGCTTTAAGCCTTAAGCTTTAATAAATACGGGCTAATTAGATTTGATCCCATTGGGTGACTTTTCCCCCATAAATGAATAACTGTGTTTTTGCAGGCAGAAGTGTGTCTAACAAATACAAACCTTAAGAAGCAGGTCACCCTGTGTGTATAGGCTGCCGTAATTCAATTTTGAATTACACAGGTGCACTTTGGCCTGGTATTTTAATCAAGGCCAAAGTAAAGGTAAGTTTTTTTTATCTATCAGTAAGTGCCTTTTGCTGTGTTTTTCAACCATGTCTGTAGGAAGTGTTTTTGTGGGTTTTGTTCCCTAATGCATAGGCAGCTAATTTCCATTAGTGTTACAAAGCACTAAGTACAGGTTACTCCTTTATATGATTAGTGGCATACCTAGGTAGGCTATACTAAACTGACTACCCAAATTCCATTAACTACCTTCTTGTTACAAAGGAAGAATCTTGCCAGGATAACTTCTGTGAAGGGGAACTTTTTCAAAGACTTAAGCACCAACACACTGCTAGTGGTAACAAGTACTCTGGTTTCCTTGATTGTATAAACTCTGATCGTGGCTTTAGATTGCAGAGATCTACAATGCATCTTGACCCCCCCAAAAAAAGATTATATATTTTACTGATAGGCAAATGCAACATTAAAAAGTATCTTATCTTTATTCTAGAGAAATAAATCTCAAGGGCTGACTAGAGAAACAACTGCCGGTGAAAGTACTACCAACTAAAAACCTAAACTGGCAAGTAAACTTCCATACCTAATGTCTCTAAGAATTAGGTTTGCTCACAATGTCAAGGAGGAAGTGAAGTAATTTAAAAATATACTTTCATTTTCTATCAGGACATAAGTAGCAGAAAATGAAAACAAAGGAAACGTAGAAAGACTGATTAAACTGGAAAAGAGAGATTTACTTAGGAGGACATCTTAGAGGCCAGAGCAGCCTGATAGGAAAAGGAAAATTAGATCTTGAAGTCCAGTGCATATGCACTCTCTCTCTCTCTCTCTCTCACATACACACACACACACTCACACACACACAAGCACACACACACACGCACGCATGCACATGCGCATGTCATGAACAGGCAGCTCTTAAAAAGGGTATCATCCAAAATCGAGGACATGTTTTAGTTGTCTATTTAATAAAACCTAGGTAGTCCCCCCGCGATCTGACAGCTGAAGAGAATGGAAAAATCTCAGACAACAGACCAGAATGATTTCTCAAAGGGATCCTGAACCAGGGACCAAAGGGGAACATTTATTTATCTATTCATATGCACTTATCAAGCAAATGGCACTGTTCTGGGTACCAAAAAGCAGAGAGACAGATATGTATATATATAGAGAGAGAAGGAATCTTCTCCAGTGAAGGAAGACCAAAACTAAATGATGAACATATTAAATAAATAATTTGCCTTACTTAAGTCTAAGATGCTATTATTTATGTATCAATAACAAAGAAAAAATTGCTTCCAGTTTAATACACATTGCTCCTTATAACCCTAGATTGTACGGTTGCAGGTTATAACATTTATTTCAAGGATGTTAAAATATAAGGGGAAAAAACCCAGTGTAAATAGTATGTTAGGATGTATGGAGCTATTAGAAGGTAGTAGCACTATCGATAAATAAAGTTGAGAGTGACTGCAAGTGGGAAGGTGGGGACTAGTTATAATTTTAAATTGTATAGTCTGCATAGATTTCAATAAAAAAGGAACACTTAACCAAAGAGTTGAAGGAGGTTGGAACTGAGCCTGGTGGGGATCTGGAAAGTTTCTTCAGGCAGAGGGAATAGCCAACTGCAAATGCTTGTTATATTTAAAGACAAAAAGAGCATTAAATGCAGCTGGAGTAGAATTTACAAGGGGAAGAGTAGCAGGATAGGAAGATGCCACAAAGAGGAGAACATTTAGTGTTTCGAAGGGCAGGCAAAAGCCATATGCACCCCAATGTTCATAGCTGCATTGTCCACAATAGCCAAATCATGGAAGGAGCCGAGATGCCCTTCAACAGATGACTGGATTAAGAAGCTGTGGTCCAGATATACAATGGAATATTACTCAGCTATCAGAAAAAACGAATTCTCAACATTTGCTGCAACATGGACGGCACTGGAGGAGATAATGCTAAGTGAAATAAGTCAAGCAGAGAAAGACAATTATCATATGATTTCTCTCATCTATGGAACATAAGAACTAGGAGGATCGGTAGGGGAAGAAAGGGATAAAGAAAAGGGGGGTAATCAGAGGGGGGAATGAAACATGAGAGACTATGGACTGTGAGAGGCAAACTGAGGACTTCAGAGGGGAGGGGGTGAGGGAAGGGGATAGCCTGGTGATGGGTAGTAGGGAGGGCACGTACTGCATGGTGCACTGGGTGTTATACGCAACTAATGAAGCATCAAACTTTACATCGGAATCTGGGGATGTACTGTATGGTGATTAACACAATATAATAAAATAAAATTAAAAAAAAAAAAACAAAAACAAAAAAAAAAAAGACTGGCTTTTAATCTAAGTGATACTGGAGGCCATGATAGTATTTTAAGCACAGTAGGGACGTGAGCAGACCTCACAAAGGTGTAGTTAGGGATACACAAAAATAAGAATGATCATATAAAGTCTAAAATATGCAAAAATGAGAATCATATTTCACAGATCTGTATCAAGTGTTTATATCAATTGTGGAAAAAATATTGGAAAGGCAGAAGAGCAACTTAAAATTCTCATAGCATTCCAGATGTATTTCAAAATGACAGTTATTGCAGGTGACCCTGGGGCTATCCTCTATAGCTAAGGGCACATGACCAGGAAATATATGGAATGAAGAGTCTGAAAAAAGACAAAGCGAAGAGGAAACATGCTAAAAGGAATCTAGGCAGGATAATGATGGATCATGTCTGGACACAGGTTAGATATTGTTCTAATGGAAGAAGAACCTCTGGGTAAAATTATTTGAATCAAGAAGGAGAAGGTGGAAAATATTTGTTTGGACTGTGAATGTTTTTGGCAGGTCCAGATGCAATGTTTTCAAATCTCTCACTGTGACAGATCCCACAGGACAACATATAAAGAAATACATGAGAACGAAAATGTTTGAGCCCGAAAGCAGAGAGCAATAAAAAAGAAGGAAGACACTTATTTCTAGCATACTGCCCTGCCAAAGGAAAAAGGAAAGAGTCCAAATTAAGATGATAATGAAGTTGGTGAACTCTCCTGAAATAAATAATGGAACAACTAAGAAAAGTGAGCAGTAGAGCAGGGAAAAATGTAATAGAAATAAACACTACACAAGGTCTGCAATCCTTCTAAACTGAGGAAATGATACAGTGTAGAGCTTATGGTGAAGTTAAGGTCAGCAGTAGTCCCCTGAAGGCATAGTTTTCAGAAACATTAATCTCAGTTTTAGTTTCAGAATCAGCTAAAGGCTATATGTCAGCTGAAGCAATATGGGGCCTTGGTGAAATCCTTGTGGACCTGGTTTCATAAATGCAAGTAATTCCATGTGGCAATGGGTCCAAAAATGCTTATTCCCCAGAGACAACATGATTGTCTTAAATGTTTTCTGAAAGAGGTGGCACTTTACACCATTTGGTCTTTCTCCCAGAAAGCTTCCGAACATTGTGTTCTCATGGCAAAATCAGGCTAGATGCACACTAAAAGTATTCCTGTTTCTTTCTGAGCCCAGAGCCAGCTTCTCTTTCTCAAACTCCCTTACAACAGAATGTACTAATTATGAATCCTCCTAAGTAGGCAAAAGTGCTATCTGCTATAAGGCCTACCCTATAAGCTTCCTACACAATCCTTCAAGTGTTGTCTCTTCTGGTATATGCTAAAAAACAAACAAACAAACAAACAAACACAGAGGATCTAATAGGGGACTCCAAGTCTTTAGGGAAGTGATTCTCAAACTATCTGTAATTGGGAGATCTTTTTCTTTTTCGTCAACCTCTATAGTTACCAGATAATAAGATCCTTTATACGGATGGTGTAGAAATATGCAATTACTATAAAAAACTTTTTTTTAAAGATTTTATTTATTTATTCGACAGAGATAGAGACAGCCAGCGAGAGAGGGAACACAAGCAGGGGGAGTGGGAGAGGAAGAAGCAGGCTCATAGCAGAGGAGCACGCCCTGAGCCAAAGGCAGATGCTTAACCGCTGTGCCACCCAGGCGCCCCTATAAAAAACTTTTTGTGCTAATAATTTCTATAGTTTATTTTATCGATGGATAACAGTTCACAGTTAAGAGAAATAGTTCACAAACTATAACAAGGCCATGCAGTAGCATTGTCTTACATAATACTGTGGCCTAGAGATAGAACGATCCTGGATCACTGAATGAATCAAATAGAGCCCCTCTACCAATCTGCAGTTGGACTGTAGCAAAATGAGAATAAACCTGATAAATAAAGATAAGATGCTGGTTGAACTGATTTAACAGAGCAACAATACAGTCATGGCTTCAATAAGATATAACCTCTGATACGTGGTCATAAAATGGTATGGTAACTTGAGAGTGTGGACATGGTTAAGTTGCATAACAAAGAGACCCATATACAGTGACTTAAGCCAAAAATAAGTCCTTATAAATGGCAAAAGGTTAGTTTGGTAACCTGATCTTGTTACAGAACCCAGTGTTGCTGAAACAATGACTACAGATTTAGTGGCTTAAAGCAACAAAAATTTATTCTTTTACATTTCTAGAGGCCAAAAGTCCAAAAGCAATTTTAGTGAACTAGAGTCAAGGTGCTGGCAGGTTTGGCTCATTTTGGAGTCTTAGGGGGAAATCTGTCTCCTTGTAATTTCTGGCTTCTTGAGACTGTCTGCATTCCTTGGACTATAACCCCCTTATCAACCTCTTCCTTCTGTTGTCATATGTCCCATTTCCTTCTTTGACTTTCTTGCCTTGTTTGTGTGAGGACGTTTATATTTAGCATTCACCCAGATAATATCTCCAACTCAAGCTCCTTAACTTAATCACATATGTTAGTCTCCTCAAAAGCCATTTAAGGTAACATTCACAAGTTCCAGGGGTTAGGACATTATTAAGCCTTCCACACCCAGGAGCCTCCTATCATTTTCTTCTGCTAACTTTAAAACAAATTCCTTTCTCTAAATTGAAAATAACTTCTCAGCTACTACTATCAGATCCATAGTCCAATAGGCAGAAACAGAGAAAAATAGGAAGGAAAGCACATATCTTCCCTTTTATGTTAAAATCCAGACATTAGGGGCACGGTGGTGGCTTAGTCAGTTAAGCATCTGCCTTCAGCTCAGGTCATGATCCCAGGGCCCTGGGATCGAGCCTCACATTGGGCTCCCTGTTCAGTGGGAAGTCTGCTTTTCCCTCTGCCTGCCACTCACCCTGTTTGTGCGCTCTCTCTCTCTCTCAAATAAGTAAAATCTTTAATAAACAAACAAGCAAATAAATAAATAAAATCCAGACATTAAACACATTAGTTATTATCGTACTCTATTGGCAAAAACCTTGTCACAGGATAATACTTAGCTTCAAAGAGATCTACCAAAGGTAGTTTTAGGTGGGTAGCCATTAAACTGGCTAAAACTGGGCCTCTATCACTAAAGAAATCTATACAATATTATTTGGGAGATAACAAATAGTCTCTTTTTTAACACATAGTCACACAATTAACCTATTTTGGAGTAGTTATGATCAGTTAAGTATAATTTCTTTAACCTTGAAATATTGATATAGAAAGACTCATATTCCACCACAGCCAAAACAAACCTTTTGTCGTTATTGCTGTTCATTCTCCTCCCTTCATATACTACTGAGTACCTGCTGTGCTTTTGTCAGAAATAAGTACTAGCCATTGAGAAAAAGACAAAATTTCTAAATTTATTTCATATAGTGTTGATTCTGTCAACATCAGCCATGTCTACTAACTTTCAGAAGCTTTACAAATAAGGGTCATGAGGAAACTTGCCTCTAACTAATAAAACCTCTCAGTCTTTTAAAAAATGGTTCCTATGAACACTCTTACCCTGTTGGTAGGAATGCAAACTGGTGTAACCACTCTGGAAAACAGTATGAAGTTTCCTCAAAAACATAAAAATAGAACTACCTATGACCTAGCAATTGCACTACTAGGTATTTACCCAAAGGATACAAAAATACAGATTTAAAGGGGCACATTCACCCCGATGTTTACAGCAGCTTTTTCAACAATAGCCATATTATGGAAAGATCCCAAATGTCCATTGACTGGTGATGGACAAATAGATATAATGAATATATGAATATCTATATATCTATATATCTATATATCTATATATCTATAATGGAATAGTATTCAGCCATCAAAAAGAATGAAATCTTGCCATTTGCAAAGATGTGGATGGAGCTAGAAAGTATTATGCTAAGTGAAACAAGTCAGTCAGAGAAAGACAAATTCCATATGATTTCACTCATATGTGGAGTTTAATAAGCAAAACAAATGAACATAGGAGGAAAAAAAAAAGAGAGGCAAAGCATAAAACAGACTCTTAACAATAGAAAACAAACTGATGGTTACCAGAGTGGAGGCGGGTGGGGATATGGGTTTAATAGATGATGGGTATAGAGGATGGAACTTGTGATGAGCACTGCGTGTTGTAGGTAAGTGATGAATCACCAAATTCTATACCTGAAGCTAATATTACACTGTATGTTAACTGACTGTAATTTAAATAAAAATTTGGAGAAAGAAAAAAAATGGTTCCTGTGAGATATAGGGTCATGATACAAAATGTAGAGCAGATAAGCCTCTGCCATAGATATATAGAACCAATATGAAACAACTGCTATCAAATGTTGCAAAACCACCATCAGAAGATCATGATCCTTGAAAGAAAAGAAAAAAAAAATAGGCTGAGTTTATAATTGCCTCAGCTTCCTGCCTAGAGACATTTAATTTACATTGATGTGAGGCAGAGGAATTGAAGGGTCTTGCTGAAATAAAAGAGATTGGAATTCAGGAAACCTTGAGATCTGGAATTTGTAGGGAGAGTACCAGAAAGGAATCTGAAGAAGGTATGTGTTGGGGCTTTAGCTCAAACTATAGGATGAAACTCCACAGTCAGGCAAAGTTCAAAGACTATAGAAAGAACTACTACTAGGGAGCTATAAATTTAAAATCTCTAAGAGCTTACTCAAGGATAGGTGACATATGAGTTAGATTAATCAGACTCCCAACTAGACAGACCTATTAGAAGACCTACTAGATTAAAGGAACTTCATTAAACACCTCATAGAGACCCCAGAAACACTACATCTTAGGAAAATAGTGAAGCAAACCCTAGTGTAAATGTTACTCTAGAAATACTCAAATCGAGTTAAAAAGAAAGACTCAAAAAAGGTCTAACAGATACACCTGTAAGTTAGTGTCAAAGCAACACTTCTAAAAGGAATCCCACAAATCCCTCTCACCAATTTCCATCAACTAAAAGAAAAATAAAAAAAAAAAAACAATGACAACAACAGAAGACAGATGTGAGAAGAAGGAAAATGTGACTCATATTCAAGAAAATATTGATCAATAGAGAAAAACATAAAATTTCAGAGACCATGAAATGATCTTCAAAACACCTGGTACAGATAAGTTCAAATATTTAAGGGGAAACATGAACACAATTAAGGAGAAAATGGGGATTATAAAAAACAACTGAAACTTCTAAAATTGAAAAATTCAATATCTGAAATATATTTTCAAAAATACTTTGGGCTTAATGGCAAATTATACATGCAGAAAAACATATTTGTGACTTTGAAGTCAGAGCAATAGAAACTATCAATTTTAGTATAGTGAGAACAAAGCACAAGTAGGAAAACAAATAAAACAGATTTTAGTGGCCTGTGGAAAAATGTCAAGCAGTCATGCATATCTGTAATTGAATTCCTAATGGAGAGAGAAAGCAGAAATTTACTTAAAAACAATGGTCAATTTGTTTTTCCAAATATGTTGAAAAATGTATATCCCAAAGTCCAAGAAGCTGAATATTCCCTACAGGATAAATACAAGTAAAAAAAAAATTAATAAGTAAATTGCTGAAACCCAGTGGAAAATGAAAACTTTAAAAAACATCCAGAGGAAAATTAAAAACAAAACAAAGCAAAACAAGAAATACAACTGACTTCTCTTCTCTTCTATTCCCCTGCTGAGTACGGAGCCCTACTCAGGACTTGAACCCACAACCCTGATATCATGACCTGAGTTGTAATCAAGAGTCAGATGCTTCACCAACTGAACCACATAGGCGCCCCAGGATACTTACTTATTAAAAGCAGAAATAAAACAACGTGTTGTAGAGTTTGTAACATACATAGAAATAAAATACTTGACAATATTATCCAAAGGATTGAAAGGGAGAGATCAAAGATTTCTGTTTTAAGGTTCTTATTTTAAATGTGAAGTAATCAAGTATTATTTGAAGATACATGGTAATAAGTTAAAGTTGCATAATGTAAGTATAGCTTATAGCTACACTTAAGAAAATTAAACAAGGAGATATAGCTAACAAGCTAATCCTGAAAATAAAATAGAATTCTAAAAATTATGCAATCCAGCAGAAGGCAAAATACAAGGAAATAATAAAGAATAGATATGACCATTTGAAAACAAATAGCAAGATAGTACATTTAAATCTAATGAGAATTAGCCCAAGATAAAGATGTTGAAGTTATACCAAAGCCATGATTTTTTCAAGGACCTCTCTCACCAAAAGAGAACAAAATAAGAAATTAGGGAAGAATTTGAATCTTGGACTTTACTTGTAATTAAAACATTTGGACTTTCTTTAGATTTTATGTTGCAAGGGCAGAATACTTTAATTTTGAATATTAATTACTTTGGACTAATTTCTTTGAAACGTTAATCTTTGAAGTTTTATTTCTCTGTGGGAATTTAATAATTAGATTACATATTAAGGTTTGAACATCTGTATGCTCTTGCTATCACGTAATTGTAGTGCCTTGATGTCATGATTTAATCTAATTGCAGAAGCTCTGAAGAGCTCTATTGAGCAGTGTAACTGGACATAATTAAGCATGGGGAATAATAGAGACAGAATTTTCAGACTCTGGAGTTCATGAATTAACATAATGTTCAATCGTATTTCAAAGCCTTCTGGAAGCAAATATATTGTGCCTACCAGTAGCTTACAGAGGGAGCTACCAAAGGGCAACAATTATTATTAAGGTAAGGACATTCTTAAACGTGAGTGTCCCCAAAAACAGCTCTGAGAAAAGAACTTAGATTCATGTTGCTGATTTGGGATGCGATCCCAGGAAACACAAGTTAGAGATCAGAAAAATAAGATGGAGGAAAGAAAAATAGCAATGGAAGGAAGGAAGGAAGGAAGGAAGGAAGGAAGGAAGGAAGGACGGAAGGAAGGAAGAAAAGGAAAGGAAGGAGGGAAGGAAAGAAGTGAAGGAGGGAGGTAGGGAGGAAGGGAGGAAAGGAGGAAGGAAGGAGGAAAGGAGAAAGGAAAGGAGGAAGGGAGGGAGGGAAGGAAAGGAGGAAGGAAGGAAGGAAGGGAAGAAGGGAGGAAGGGAAAAAGAAAGAAAAGAGAATCATGTAGAATGCACCTCAGAATTTTCCCTCTGAGTGAATGGGAAATGGTGATACTTACTTTTTGACTTGTGTCCCTCACTGGCTCAGGACTGTCCCTGTAAGACATTAAATCCCTGGCACATCTAGGCTGCCTTGAGTCCAGCTAATAAAGCTTCCTGTGTCAAATAAAATTCTTAGGAAGAGTGGTTTGGGACAGGTTCCTGTAGCATCAAGCCGTCAGGGGATGTCCACTATGGTTGAGGTGGCCAGGGTGGGCTTTTGGGCAAGACATCCACACTGACACCGTCTGCTGCCAGGCCTCATGAGAGGGATGACTGATTTGATGTGTGGCTGGTCCCACACCCTAAGACACAGCCACTTCCCAAGATCACTATGAGCTTAGTTCAAGTCAAAATTAAGAAAATAAAGTCAGAGTGTATAAGGAAGGAACACATACTCCCACTTCTCATGTCTCTAGGGAATGACATTTCTAGAGCAGTGATTCTGAAACTTGATCAGAATCATGAGGAGAGTTTGTTAAAACACAGATCACTCTACCTCATGCACAGAGCTTCTGAGTCAGTAGCTGTGGGTGCACCCTGAGAATTTGTCTTCAAAACAAGTTACTGCTGCTGCTTGCCCAAGAACCACAGAGAATCTCTGAGCCAGAGTGACCTTCAAGGCTTTTCTTTCTCTCATCTTTTCCCTCCTCATTGAGGGAGGAGGAGTGAGAAGGGGGAGGTAGGCCTCTCACCACCTGCTTTCTGGATCTTACTGCTTGCAGCAAGGTTTTATTCCCATCTGCACCTAGGCTATACAGAAAGCTTGGCACGGAAGGCTGCCTGTGACTGGAGAAGGAAGTTCAAGTCTATGATGCAACACAAACCAAGCCATTGTTGCCCAGGCTTAAGTCAGGTTCTCTAAACAGCTTCGTCAGTAAAGAAGGTGATGCTGGCATACCGTACATCTGGCTCTAGTGTCTTCTTTTAGATGTTTTCAAACTTTGAAGGAGAAAAATGGGGGTGTTCTATATAGACATCTTATAAAACCAGCAATTTTGTGCAGACTTTTCTGACATGAGCAGGAAAAAAAAAATCCACTTGATATTATGTGTGAGGTCTTAAACAATATGAACGAGAGAGAAATTACAGCATACATTATGGGTCTATTGTGAATAGGGACAAGCTTTCTGCCCAGAGGGTAGTGTAAACACTGAATGACTTTTAAAATTTCAAACATTCTGTATCATAAGCTGAAGATCTAAAGATGATTTGCTCTATGTAAAAAGAAAAGGAAAAGCATGAAATGAATTCCACTGGCAGAGTCAAGCTCCTTTGATTTATACATAATGTTTCTTCTGACAAGGACACAGAAGCACTCTCATATTTCAATAATCTAATTTTGCATTGTTTGAAAAGAAACAGGGCTATTGATAGACTTATTTGGCTTCCACCCTGGGATATTTAAATAGTCTTTGCACTTCAAAAACACTTTCACAAATTCCAATAACTTGTGGTATTTTCAGAGCTTTTTATGGTAATCGTTGATGTATTTTATTTTTATTACTAATTGAAAAATTGTTCAGATAAATATGTTAAGTTTTCTATGAAAACTTAATTTTATAAAGGCCTTTTTAACCTTTTCTGAAAAGTGGATGAAGAGTAGAAAATGAGTCAAACCAGTTTAGAGATTTATTTGGTCTATAAATGTGCCATTTGGCTAATCTGATTTGCATTTTCTTGCATTTTCATTGTATTTTTCCATTGTCACAGTTCATTCCCAACTATTTTTTTGTTATTGACCTGTAACAATATTCTGAGTGATCTCGAGTTTATTCTACTTATTTATACACAAAATATACATTTAAAGTTATTATACCAAATATAAAACACCATAAAACCAAAAGAAAGGAAAACACCCCCCAAAAAAGGAGAAATCACTTGTTTAGTGCTGCTTTACAGCTAATCCTACCACTTCTAAGTAATTTAATAAAGTGTCATTGCTCTCCCACTGTTTTGCAAAATGTTTTGATACACCAGACTTCTTTGTGACAAAGATGGCCACTTACTTCCCCGATATTTATTTTTCCTTGTAAATAATTGAACCCTTAATTGTTGTGGCTGGCAAAACAAGGCCAAAGAAATATACTCTAACCTCTACATTTAGGGAGGGTCATGGAAATTGTTGGTATTTCCATTAAAGTTATTTTAAAAGTGCTCTCTCAGGTGACAGGTGTTATTTTTCCTTCCTCTTTCTTCCTTTTTCCTTGTTGAAATATGAATATGATGATTAGAATTTCCACTGCCATTTGGAAAACATGGGATGACATGGAGAATGGAAACCGTGTTCTAACCATAGTAGGGGAAGCAAAGGATAATGGTGACATGTTGGAGTTGCCTTCTGAAACACCTCATCTGGGCTTCTTTTATGTATAATAAAACCACAGCTGTAGCTTCCTGAAGCCCCTGTTATTTGGGGTCTCTGTTATCATGCCCAAAGGTAATCTGTTACTGATATACACATAATACATTTTCTACTTAGCTTTCTGGTTTCTTCAAATAGGTTTAAATATTAAAGATGATCCTTGAAATGCACTTATTATCTTCCCTCCTTGAGAAAAATGCAGTAAAACAAGATTTTGATCTACTATGGTTGATGTTGATGAATTAATGTTATTCTTCACTTCATTTCTCCTTTTCAGCTATGACTAGGACTGGCAAGTTAGATTTAGAACAGCTGGCTCCCTGAACACCTATCAAACCTTAGTGGTTCATACATTCCTTTGTATAAACTTGACCTAATTAAAAGTGTTTCTGATAAAGAGAAAGTGCCAGATGCCTTAAGAAAATGCTTTGAGTAAAGGTACTGCATTTCGCTCTCTTTAGTATCCCATTCTCATGGTACTTGACCAACTTGGAAACACCAGTCAATATTTTACTTCATTTCACACTTCTCATGGTCTCGCTGCTTTCCTTACCTACCCCTTACCTTACCTTACCACTATTTCTGTGGTTCATCATTGTAATCATTTTCTTGTAAACTTGTTTATTTTCCTCATGCCTGTCTCTCTCCCACTTACTCACCCGACAAAATAAAATGCCGGTTAAACCCAAATCTCTTCTTTCTATGACTGCAAATGCACAGCTAACCACAACTGAAGGAAAACATACTAATATATATCACCTCAAGAACACCCAAAGATCTGCCTGACATACCAACTACTGGCTGCTATTTCTATCACCCTCTTGCTCTGCAAGATAATTATTTTATGTCTCTTCTTCTGCTCAAACAAGCACTTACAAACTCCACACTTTCAATAGTTGGTATTCCTGACTGCACTGAAGAAATCCAAGCAATGCAAAGAGAATTATTTCCTCATGCTCCCACCCTGAGCATCTGTTCCCAAACAGTCTGTCTTGCTCCCTGTTTCAACAGATTAACTATTCATCTTCCAAAAACCAATCCCTCCATGTGTGTACTAATTGCATCAACTTTTGAAAAACTTGACTACTGCAATTTTCTCTTTTTTCTCTTAAATGATCTGCATTTCCTCTTTACTAGATTATTCACATCAGCATAAAAGAGTATCGTATCTGCAATTTTTATAAAATCCCCCCCTTTAACTCCACTTCACACTCTAGCAGCTACTGCAGTCCCCTCTCTGTTCAGTCTCAACCAATGTTCAGCAATAATATTATTTTCCCTTTTTGCAAACCCCATGCCTTCATAAAAACATTTATATGAAGGATTTTGAAGCAGATTAAACACAGTAGGAGGTAATAGAAAGAGAAGGGTTTTACTCCCAAGCTCTGGGATCTTTGTTTCTAGAAGGGAGAAAGCATTAGATCTCACTGGCAGTCAATGCTAATATTGAAGTCCTCTAAATTAATTCATAATGTTGAGACTGATGGTCATGGCTCTGTTGCTAAGACCTCATGGTTCCTTTATTCCCACATTCCATCTTCAGAAAAACCTTGAGATCAGAGAGGAAGCAGTTCATTCGCAAGGAGGGGATGAAATAGGGAAGCTGCATTTCTCCAGTGCTGTTCAGGGCACATCTTGCAACATGAAAGCCTGCAGTTTGGCTCAAAGCCTTCTTACTGGGCCTCCCAGCTGGAGCATGCAAATGAGTAAGTTATGTAATAAGCCTGCTTAAGACATGAATGGGGAGCAGAAACTCCAAAACAACAGTGATTTACCAAGCATCACAATTACCTAGGAAGCTTGCCAAAATGCAGATTTCAAATCAATTTCCAGAAAGTCCTGGTGAATTTCAGAGTTCTACATTTTTGATAATTTTGTCATGTGATTCTGATACTGCTAGAACATGAACCATGCACTGCTCTACAAACTATAAGAGCTCAACCAGCTGGTCCTTAGACTGAGAGAACTAGAACTGGGAGTGAATTTAAAAGACAGAACTAATTGTTAACCAAAACAAAACTGGAGAATCTCTCAGGAAACAAAGAGCTCAGAGCATTAGTCTTGTCAAAGAGGCCATTAGTCTGTGAACAGTCACAACAAAGAGGGAGGTAAGAACCAGATTTGCAACAACAACCATTTCCCCAGGATGCTTCATCTAGGTAGAGAATATCCCCCCATACAGATTTGTTCTGTCCTCTCAAGATAGCATATCCCCAGGTACAACTGCTATATCCAATGTCCTACTCCAAACATCTGAGACCACTGGGAATACCATGCATCACCTCCTTTGTACCTGGTCTGCTCTCTTCACCAGCTTCCTTGAAAGTTCGCTTCCAAGCCCTGACCCATGTTTAGTTACAACTGGGTTTGCATTAGAAACCAAGGCCTAGATCTACTTCTGTCGAGTGCCTGTAACAGTCAAACCATAAACTCTCCAATCTTCTTGACCTTTATTTTTTTTTAACATTTTTTTAATTGATTTCTCAGGACACACTTTCCAACACAAGGTGCTCATTCTAAGTCTTCTTTTCTCCACTTGTTGACCTCAGCTCCAAGGCTCAATTAGTATGAATATTTATACTCATCCCTAAGGTGACCTCATCAAGCTCCAACTTATGGCTTTAAATACAGTTTTTGCACATTGATATTATCTAAATATATACCTTTAGGCTGTCACTCTCCTCTGATCTCCAGACTTACATACTGAATTGCATACTTGATTTCCATCTAGAAATTGTGTTGAAGTTAACTTGTCCAAATATATATATTAATCTCACTCAGTTCCAAATGTGCTGCTTCTATATTCAGTTAATGTCACAAGGATATATCTAAATGCTTCAAATTACTTGGGTTTATTTTTTAAAAATTCTCTCCTATATTTACAGCCCATTCCTCAGTAATATCATCAGATCTACTTTCAATAAATATTCTAAATTTCAACACTCTTTACCTCTTCATCATTAACACTATATTTTAAGCCACCATTATCTCTTTCCTAGACTATTAAAATATTTTTTTAACAGATCTCAGTGCTTCCAGTCATCTTAAATTAGAATATGCCACTTCATACACTAAATACTTTGATGGCTTCCCATATTACACTTAGAATGGGAATCCAAATATTTAATTAGGTCCCCAGGGATCCATGTGATCTGACCACGGGCTACCTCACCAAGCTCTTATCTGTCACTTTCCTCTTAATTCATACACACCACACTAGCTATCTTGCTTTTCCTACGGCAAGCCAACTAAGCTTCTGTTTCCTTTCAGTAAATCATGAAGTAAAGTAATATATATATATCAATATGGAAGTGAATCAGTGTGAATTAATGTATCATACATACAATACTATATAATCAATTGAACTAAATAGCCAAAATTTGAATTAAATCAGAAAAAGAAAAAAACCCTCTGATTATAAGAATAATATCAGGGACACATGGGTGGCTCAGTCGGTTAAGCGTCTGCTTTTAGCTTAGGTCATGATCTCCAGGTCCTGGGATTAAGCCGGAGCCCAGCTCCCTGCTCAGCCAGGAGTCAACTTCTCCCACTCCCTCTGCCCGTCCCCCCCACCCCATCACATGCTCCCTCTCTCTCTATCAGCCTATATGCCCAATGTTCACAGCCATTAAATTAACCATTAAGAGTATAACATTTGCTGTACATAAATAGCAGTTTTTTATATCAGTAATAAGATCAACCAGATAATCTGATTAAAATTTCAAGATGCTTAATTTTTTCAGTTTCTAAATTTTATATGGTTGCTTAATTGTTGATATTTAAATTTCTTATGCTTTGATTTTCCAATTAGAATGAGTTAGTTACTCAGTACTATTTCACGATGAGAAAAGTGGTAAAATTTATAGCATTTATTCACTCAACCACCTGCTTTTTAAATTGAAAAAGGTTTTACAGTGACAATAAGTCTCAAAACAAAACAAAACAAAAACCGAGGTCTTGCTAAACTAAAAAAAAAAAAAAAAAAAAAAGAAGCCTTGCCTTCCTAATCAACTGTGATATTCTTTGAATTTATAGTGAAGCATAAAGCAATAATAACAACACCATATTTCTTACCGTTTACTTGGAAGATGTGAGTCTGAAAGACTTGTTCATAGCCATCTGCATAGCAGGTGTAATTGCCCATGTGAGTTGTGGTAACCTTAGTAATATACAAGGACCCATCATCTCCAAAGTCCTATAGAAATAAAATAAAATAAAATGAAATAAAATAAAATGAGATCTTTGTATTTAAAATGTATTATAACAACTCACTTTTTTAAAAAAGTGTATTCAGGAACAAAGTAAATAGACTAAGATACTGTTTTTAAATTATCAAAATGATCATTGTTAGTCTTATAGAGTTGGAAGACCTATAATTACTATTTTCTCAAGACATGTTTTATTTAAAAAGTGTAATTTCACTCATACATACAGGTTTTTAGTATTTATTTGAATTATATGAGTTTATATATAAAGTAACTAAATTCCACATATTTTTTTCCTAATTTAGATTACAGCAGTCTCCCCCTATCCATGGTTCTATTTTCCAAAGTTTCACTTAGCCATAGTCAACCGCAGTCTGGAAGTAGATGATTGTCCTTCTGATGTGTCATCAGGAGGTCAGTAGTAGCTTCATGCTAAATTACAATGTCTGCATCATTCACCTTGCTTCATCTCATCATGGAGGTTTTTTATCATCTCACATCATTACAAGAAGTAGCATGAGTACAATACAATAAGATATCTCGAGAGAGACCACATTCACATAGCTTTTATTACAATATATTGTTATAATTTTTCTATTTTATTATTATTGCTCTTAATCTCTTACTATGCCTGATTTATAAATTAAACTCTATCATAGGTATGTACGTATAGGAAAAAACATAGAATATATATAGGGTTTGACACTATACACAGTTTCAAGCATCCCCTGGGGGTCTTGGAATATAACTCCTGAGGATAAGAGGGTACAGCTATACCTTTTTAATTAATAAAGCTGTAAAATGACTTTTTTCTTATTTGTAGCTAAAATAAATAGCTCTTAATTATATTCTTTACACTAATAATTGTCCATTAATTTTTATATCCTATAATAATATGTTTATCCAGGGGGGAAAAAAAAAGATGAAAGCAGTATGGTGTCAGTGATAAATTTTATAAGTATATTCATAGAATATGATTTTTTTTAACCCCAGAAACCATCAATATATTAGAAAAAAATAACCATACTATTTCAAATCTATGGAGACAAATTTATGACAATTTTGGAAAAAAGAAAAAAAAAACTCATACTGTTTGTTAAAATCAAACCAAGAAGCACCTCTGGAACAGCAAAGACTAGAAAATCTTCTCTTTCATAAAGGCAATGAATACACTGCAGCAATTGTCAAAATCAACTTTTCAGAACTCTGGAAAGAGATTAAAAAAAAAAAAAAGACTTGCACCAATCTACAGAGCATTTACTCCAAAAAACAGTTGGATCTCGGTAAGAACAAAGAGATTTGTGGCATCCCTCTCTCCACAGCTGCATGGACGCCTTGAACCATCAGCTTTGTAATTCTGCCTGCTGAGAAAACCATTATCCTAGCACACACTGGAGGGGAAGAAAAAGCTTGTAGCTCCTCCAAGGTCCCATCCCCGAATAGGGTCACCATTTGACCTATCTAGCAGCCCCCTGAAAACTTCCATTTTTGTGACTTTTTTTTATTTGAGTAAGTCTTTGAGCTCAGTCTGTGTGAACAGTCCTATCCCTAAGGCCTTTATTGAAAGATACAACAGCTATTGTTTAACATTACAATTCTTATGATGGAGATACTGATTAGAGATAACAATAGGTGCACCAAACCAAACCAAACCAAACCAACAAACAAAAACTTAAAAGGAAAAATGGAACTGGGATGTCAATAGGGGCATATGAAAAAATCTGCATATTTCTGGGAATCTAGAAAGCCATAAAAATGTGCAAGACTGTGTGCATGCCCAAAAGAGGTGTCATTCATATATATTATATATATATATAATATATATATATTTTATATATAATATATATATACACATTTTTTTTACATTTTAGAATTAAGAAGAGACTCCCTAATCTCTCATCTCTGATTGGCTTTGAGGCCCTGCACAGACAGAAAGTGAAGGCTAAGGCAGACTTGTAACTACCTAGTAGAGCACTGAATGCATAACACAGAACAGAAAGAGAGCACCTTGGCCAAGTCTGGAAGACTTATTGACTCAACACATTTAATTAAATATCTGTTCAATCATTAGCTCATCACTAAACTGACCAAGATTTCAGTGATTAAATACAGGAAACTAAAGAACAATAGATAAATTATACTTCATCAAAATTAAAAACTTGTGCTTCCCAAAGGATACTATCAAGAAAGTGAAAAGCTCTTCAACAGAACGAGAGAAAATATTTGCAAATTATTTACCTTATAAGGGCTTGTATCCAGAATAAATGTATATGCATATATGTATATGTATACACACACACATATATATAAAACTATTACATGCAAATATATATATATATAACTATTACAATTGAACAGCAAGAGGAGAAACAATCCAATTAAAACAATGAGCAAAGAATTTGAATAGATACCTATCAAAAAAGAATTACATATGGGCAATAGGCACATATAAGGATAATCAGCATCATTAGTCATTAGGGAAAGGCAAATGAAAACCACTAGGAAATACCACTTCACATCTACTAGGATGGCTACAATAAAAAAGACAGTAACAATTGTTGAAGAGGATGTGGGAAAACTGGAACCTTCAAACATTGCTGATGAGAATATTAAATGGAATACCTACTTGGAATAATAGTTGTGGCAGTTCCACAAAAACTTAAACAGACTTAAGAGTTAAACTTCCTTAAACAGAGTCTCATATGTCTAACAAATTTTATTCCTAGGCATACACCCAAAATAATAAAAAAAATCTATATAAAAACTGTACATGAATATTCATAATAGCATTACTCATATTAACCAAAAAGTGAAAACACCTCAAATACCTATCAATTGACAAATGGATAAACACAAAGTGATATATCTATGTATAATAGAATATTATTTGACAATACAAAGGAATAAAGTACTGATATACACTACAGAATGAATGAATCTTGAAAACATTATGTTAAATCAAAGAAACCAAACTCAAAAAGCCACAAATCATATGAGTTTATTTATATGAAATGTTCAGAATGGCCAAATCCATAGAAATAGAAAACAGATTAATGTTTACCAGGAGCCGAGGGGATGGGGTGAGAGGAAATGAGTGCTATTATGTATGGAGTCCTTTTTGGAGTGATGAAAATATTCTAAACTTTGATAGCTATTATGGCTGCACAGTTTTCAGAAAATACTAAGAACAGCTTAACTAGACATTTTTAAGGGGTTATTTTATGAATATTATATTTCAATAAAGCTCTTACTGAAAATAAGTTATATATGGAATATAACATTTATATATTAAAATAAAACCATATCACTTTGGCCAATAGAATCCTTATTTAGTATAAAAATTTAGAAATCAAAAAAGAAAGAATGACCAAATATGCTTATGTAAAGAATAAACACTTCTGCATTACAAACATTGTAAGCATTAAAAGAAAGAAAAAGAACCACAGGTTATCTATGCAAAATATAAAAAACAATGCATTTTAATATTTATTTAAATAGTAGTATTTTATGTCAGATACTGCTCTGAGTAATTCATAAATATTGACATATTTGATACATATAACAAACCTATGAATCTTAACACTAAAGAGAATCTACTAAATTCCTCTCACGTTACAGCAGCGGATACTAAGATGTTAAGTAATCTCCTTAGTTTCTCTTGGCCCCTAATTAGTAGAACTAGGATTTGAAACCAGGTAGCCTTACTCCAGAGGCTGTGCTTTAAACCCCTACACTATGCTGCCTTCCTTGTCAATCACAGGTTCAAATAGGAATAAAGACAGGAAAAGAGAAACAAAGAAGAAAGTCAAAATAAAATGCCCAAAACAAAGGAAGTCTGAAGAAAAGAGGCTAGAAATATAGTGAAAGCACATATGGAAAAGGAAGAAGGAAAGCTGATAGATCTGGGGCTTAAGTCAAAAGCATTTAAAATAAGTCAACAGCTGTGTCTCTTCCCTTTCTCAGCAGCAGAAAATGAGGATGACTGTAACAGTGCTGTTGCACTCACTCTTCTCAAGATATAATTGGCAAGTTTTCAACATCTTTTACTACAAATGCTACTAAAAGTTTTCTTATATATGTGGTAACTATTAGGATTTACCCTTTAAGAATTATTGGGTGGGGCAGCTGGTTGGCTCAGTCAGTTAACAGGCCAGTTCTTATTTTGGCTCAGGTCATGATCCCAGGGACTTGAGATCAAGCCCTATCTGATCAGCAGGGAATCTGCTTGAGATTCTTTTTCTCCCTTTCCCTCTGACCCTCCTCCTGCTTGTGTGCTCTTTCTCTCTCTAAAATAAATAAATAATTTTAAAAAAATTGCTTATTGTTTCTTCCAACTTTTAACTTTGGAGTTTGCTATTTTTCATGTTCATTCCCCAAATTTTTGATGCATTCTTCATCTATTGTGTAGAATAATTTGGTTTGAAGATTGTTTCATTCCTTATATCAACTTTATGATTAGACAGGCTTTTTCATGCTGATTTAATATAAATATTTCCCAACATTTCTTTCTCATTTCCTTATGTTCATAAAATTACATTTTTATCTTTTAACATTTCCTTTTTATTTTTTACAGAAGTGAGCATTCATCTTTACTTTTTTCCTAAACTATAACTAATTGTATCAGCAGCATTTGGTCAGGAAACCCCCTTCCCCATTTGCAATTGTGATGAGCACTAGGTGTTATACACAACTAATGAGTTGTTGAACACTACATCAAAAACGAATGATGTACTATATGTTAGCCAACTAAACATAATAAAAATAGATAAATAAAATAAAAGAAAAACAGAAAAAAATTTTATCCTTATATCTTTAAAATATCATAGTACCTAGTGACTTACCAATATTCACATAGTAGCGCTCAAAAAATATACCTTGTATGTTTCTGACTTTACCTATATTCAGACCATGTACATTTCTTTTAAAAATAGCTTCCCCTCTAACTGATACTCATACAGATTGATTGCAATCAAGAAAATTACTATGAAGCTATTGAACCTGGGCCCAAAAATAAGGAAAATGCATTCTCAGTCAAGAGAGAAAGAGGCAGAAGGAACAAGGCAGAAAGAGGGTGTGAGAGGAGGAGAGAAGAATAAGAATGAGAATAAAGAGGAGGGGGACAGGAAGGAGGAGAAAGGGAGAGGGTGAAGAGAAGGAGTGACAGAAAAGAAGGAAGAAACATACTGTATCATTTAGCTGAAGAATAATATTTCTTTAATAACTGTCAAATAAGATAAAATTCTTCAACATCATATAAGATTAATCATACCACATTTCTACAGTGCCAGGGGGAGTGTAAAGCTACAGGGAAGCCTCATGACCTGCACGACAGGAGAGGATTTAGAACCTGAACCCCAAAAGGAGAGTTACTGTGTGATACACATGTGTGATAAAACTCCCTGCATCACCACAGGCCGCCATTAAAAATGCTGCTCACTCTTAGGGCAGCGCACTTTGGCTAGAGAATGGAAATGCCAGCTATAAAGCCTGAAGCTGTGATTCTGGTTAACACTGAAGCAGGCAGTTGACATGCAGCAGGATAAAATGTGGAAAAGTAAAACTTCTGTAGAAATCAACTAATAATATTTAGAGTTACAAAGTATTTTGGAAAAGATTATGACCCAAAAGTCATGACTGATAACCTAAGATATCCAGTGTGCATAAGGTTGACAAGCAGGCAAGGAGGCAAGCACATACCAGAAAGATTGATCACAAGCAGAACAAATCTGGAGACCAAATCAGAACAGAAAAGAATCCTTTCACAGGACAAGAATAATTGGATGTAATTGTAAAAACCCTAAGCATATTTGCTATTTGTAATTATTTTTATATTCATGTATGCCAAACTGTAAATAGGTCTTGTAAAGTATATTTTCAAAAAATACTTTTTTAAAATCTCCATAAAATCTGAAATAAACAACTTTTCCATATGCTGTTCTACATAGCTACCTAGAAAGCATGACTCTTCCCTGTCTATTATAATCAAGATTTGTTTGCCTAATGATATGAAAATTACCAGAGAATATAACCTTGAGATTATTTATTTAAAGTATATTACTGCTGTGTCTTAATCTGTAACATGAAATTGCTTTAACATAGAATATTTTCTAAATTAGCATATGTGTGACCCCTTCTAGTTTATATATCTTTGTTTGTTTTTTTCCTCTTTCTTCTAAATAGAAGCAAAATCTTCCAGTCTCAATTTCTTTCAATATACAACTTTATAATCACCTTTCAGACAGGTTTTCTGTATAAACAACACTTTCATATTCTCTCATCACTCTGAGTAAGGCATGGATCTTTTCACTACACTAACATTAAACCCAATAAATATTTATTGAGCACTTAAATATGTCAAGTACTATGCTAAATACTTTATATAAATTATCAAATTTCATCCTTTATACAATCTTTTTCAAGTGCACTACTGTTAGTCCCATTTTATATATAAGAAAACTGAAATAGGCTCATGTTAAGTTTGCGGTCACCAACTCCTATGGTCTGAATGTTTGCATCTCCTTCCCAATTCATGCATTGAAATACTAATGCCCAATATGGTATAAGGATATTGGGCCTTTGGAAGGTGATTAAATCATGAGAGTGGAAACTTCGTGAATGGGATTAGTGATCTTTTAAAAGAGACCCCTCACCCTTTCCACCATTTTAACACACAGGGAGAAGTCACTGTCTCTTAGCCAGGAAGAGGGCTCTTGCCAGTACATTAATGTGGTAATGCTTTGACCTTTGATTTCCCAGTTCCAGAACTGTGAGAAATAAATTTCTGTTGTTTATGTTACCTAGTCTGTACAATTTTGTTATAGCAGCCCAATGGACTGAGGGGCCTAAGATGTGCATCCAACCTACAGAATTGAACTACTACAGAACTGAATTACTCTCATTATTATGTAATTTTTTTTAAAGATTTTATTTATTTATTTGACACAGAGAGACAGCCTGCAAGAGAGGGAACACAAGCAGAGGGAATGGGAGAGGAAGAAGCAGGCTCCTAGCAAAGCCTGATGTGGGGCTCGATCCCAGAACACTGGGATCACGCCCTGAGCTGTAGGCAGACGCTTAAGGACTGTGCCACCCAGGCGCCCCAGCATTATTATGTAATTCTTAATACATCTTCCTCTTTCCAGATTCTCCATTATTTTAGCCAAACTTCAAAATTACCTTTGAGTTTTTTAATATATATTTTGAGAATATACATAAGTATATACACTATATATAAAAATATATATAAATATATATACAGATACATCAATCCTACTCTTTACCTTCATCCTGATTCAACACATCTAATCTTTAAATCTTTCATTTTCTCAGCATTTTTCTGACTGTAAATAGATTAAACCAAACGTGCAATTTTGATACTCAGCCATGGTTGAAAATTATGGCCTTAAAATAGACAGTCTTTGAATTCAGGGACAAAATCTTGCACTTATCTAGGCCCCCATTACACCTTTATAACCTTGCTTCTAATAGACGCTACGCTCCATAAATATTCCTTCAGTGATTAAATTTTTATAAGCCTCGACACAATTAAAATGTTGCCTCAAGGCACTGATGTCTGGAAAGTCAATAGAAAAAAATGAAATCATTTATTTTGTTGACTTGATTGTTTATATTCTTTTCAAAGCAGTAAAAAGAACTGTGGTTAAAAAGAAAAGTCTGTTGCACATTTCTAAAATTTAAAAAAGTTTTATGGCTACTGTTGTCTATAATCAATTATGTAAGAAGAAAAATTAAAAGATTTAACAACCTATAAATGACAAGCATTGAATATGCAGGGCAGCACACATCACGTATGATTATACCAGATCATAACGACTGAAATTCAGGCCTGTATCTAACCATGAGCGATTATTGCAATCCGAAAGAAAATCCCATCCATTAAAAAATGGTAAATTTGAAATTTAAAACTTACTTTCCTATCTCATATTATGTTCTCCATAGTTCTAAATTGCATGGTACCAGTGTTACCACACTTTAAGTGAGATATTCTATGTAATATCCATTGCTTTGACATATACTCACATTACAGTAATTTTTAATGTTGATTATGCTAGTGTGCTTTTACTTTGCAATCTTGTGCAAGCTATTTTCCTACCTTTTTATGTGTACAAAATATATTTTCATAAAAGAGCAATAAAAGTAATTTAAGCAAACATCTACATATTGAAGTTGACTAAGTACTATTATCTCATCATGATTTATGTGATTTTTCTAAAAAATATGGAAGTTTCTCACTAGCCTATTAGATATTAATCTATCATCAGTAAATACAACAGTGGTATATAATTCAATAATATAAATTTAATTTGTTAAATACATTATTTTAAACCCTTTTTTTCCTAAAGTAAGCCATTTCATGTGTTAATTTTAAAAAGATACACTAGAAAATAAGTAACCTAATGTGGACTGAAATTATTATTTCAAGTTGATAAGCAAACAAAAAGTCAAGCAACTGCAGTCTTTCATGAGAAAACCAAAACCAACATTATGAAAACCATCTGTAACAGTATTATTTGATGCATATGTGAATATTTAGATTAATCATATTTTATTTCACTAAAGAAAAAAATCCTACACTAATTTGAAAAGATATAAGCACCCTTATGTTTACTGCAGCATATTTACAATTGCCAAGGTATGGAAGCAACCTAAATGTCAATTAATAGAGAAATGGGTAAAGAAGCTGTGGTATGTATATACAATGGAATATTACCCAGACATAAAAAAAGAATGAAAATTGCCATTTTAATAATGTGGACGAACCTAGAGGGCATTATGCTAAGTGAAATGAGTCAAAGAGAGATAAACAAACACCATATGATTTTACTTACATGTGGAATCTAAAATAAACAAATGAACAAATAAAAATAAACAGATTCAGATATGAGAGCAAACTAATGGTTGCCAGAGGGGAGACAGGTGAAATAGGTGAAGGGGACTAAGTGGCACAAACTTCAGTTATAAAATAAATAAAACAAGAGGACATAATTCACAACATAGGATATATATCAATAATATTGCAACAACTTCATATGGTGATAGCTGGTAGCTGGCCCTGTTGTAGTGATGCTTTTGTAATGTATATAAATATTGAATCACTATGTTGTATATCTGAAACTAATACAGTATTGCATGTCAATTATTCTTCAATAAAAACAGGGAAAAGACCTACAAAAATTTTCCATTGATATAATAGTAGGTAATAAGATAAATTTTAAAAAATCTATCATTTTTACAGAACTACTATTCAAAGGATTTTACATATATACGGAGTCAGATTTGCCTTGAAGCTGATAAAGATTACGTTTCAGAGCCCCTTATTTGTTCAAGCCCTTTCCAAGGATCTTTGAAAGCAGCCCTACAATGTGTTTATATTTTAATGTGTTTCTGTAAAATTTACAAATATATTGAATTTTCTGTGATTTCTTATTGTAATAAACATCCACGTTTTTATCTCATTGCTATTTATAATTTGTATTAACTTTCTTAAATAAAGCACTTCAAAATGTAGGTGCTTTAAAACTTCAATGTCATAAAACATTGAACCACCCTTGATTATATTAAATCTTTATATTTTGGTAATACTATGTTTTACACACAAAGAAACAGAAGTCAAAAAGATGAAGTAACTTATCTATGAAGACTATTTAGTTGATGATACAATATTAAAAACTAGGCCATCTGGCTCTAGAGTCCAAGTTCTGTGAGTCCGTGCTTTAAAGGGGAGCCTGGGTGGCTCAGTCCGTTAAGCTTCCAACTTGATTTCAGCTTAGGTCATGATCTCAGGATCCTGAGATCGAGCCCTGCATTGAGCCCTGCATTGGGCTCCAGCACAGAGTCTGCTTGTCCCTCTCCCTTCCCCCACTTGCACTCTCTCTCATTCTCAAATAAAAAAATAAAATCTTAAAAAAAAAAAAAGAAGGGAAAGTCCATGCTTTATGGATACAGGCATAAATATGGATGAATCCCCAAACACAATGGCAAATATATATGTAAAATACAGTATGACTCAATTTATATAAAATTCAAACAGGCAAAAATAAACTGTATTTTAGGTATATATCATATATAAAAAAACAGCAAAGAACTACTTAACATATAACTCATGGTAAGAGTTATATCTACAGAAAAAGAAGGAGACTATAATAGGAGGAGCCAATTATAGGGAGGAGCCTATAATAGGGAGGGGCTTCAAATTTGTTGTTAACGTTGTATTTTTTTAAATGGTTATTGAGTTCATAATTACCGGGGCATTATTTTACTTTAAGTTATATACACCCTTGGATATGTGTAATATTAAAATATAAAATAACCAATTCAATAAAAAATTCTACTAGAACTTAAATTGTGAACTTCAAAATATATAGCTTCCCCTAGGTATTTGCAGAAGGTTCCAAGTCTCCTTCTTATTTACTCTAAATAGACTAGAATTTTACTTCTCAAAATTTTAATGGAAAAAATAAACATTTAGATGCTAAACTATATTCTGGCATGTTCTGAAAGAGAACCAATCTTTATTTTGGTTTCTTCAAAAATATTAATAACATAATACCCAAAGTTATGTGGGTTCCTGGTGATTTTGATATAATTAGTGAATTAATAATGTATATTATAAAGTTCTGGCTCCATCTTAGAATAGAAAAATGGAAAAGAGTATCACATCTATCCAAACAACAAGAAGCTGAGCAATCCGTAAAATCATACTGTGCTCTTGAACCCATCAGAGTGCTGACTTCAAAGGTACTGACTAGAGTAAAATCTGATTAAGCTGGAGTGAACCTCCAGAAAGAGACAAGGCACAGGCAATCATCCACCTAAACCCCAGAACTGGAAAAAGACAAGGCTGCCATACAAACAGGTGGTAAAAAAAAAAAAAGTGATTTTTAATGGATTGCTAAAAGCTGAACATACACAGTTATGAGTATAGACCCCTGGGAGCAGAAACACTTGCAGCCTCTTCCTGGACCTCACTACTTGCTCATGAAAAAGACTGGAGGCGGTAGAGATCAGGGAAAGCATCCCTCAAAATGTAGTTCTAAATTGTGTAACATAATGTAGTTCCGCTGCTGAGGAAAAAATCAACAATTCTTGCCTGGAGTCTTCTCCCCAGTGGGATAAAGTTTTAAACTGCTGAAGAAAGGCAGCAAATCCTCTCCTTTTCAGTGGGTGAAAACTTACTAGTTTGGGAGAGGGAGAAAGGCCAGAAATATTCCTACTTCCAGAAAATTAAAGATCCCTTGCCACTGGGGGAAGGCAGGATCACTGAGAAAACTCCACTCAAAAGACTCAGAGACACATGAACAGCCTAAAGCTAAGGTTGAATGAGAAAAAAATATAGAATTCTTCTTGCTCCTCACCACCCAGGCTACCAAGAACCAGGAATAAAACAACGCAATAGCTGAATACCACTAATGGAGGGACAAGAGCATGGAGAGACAACTTCTCTGAGGCACAAGCTCACAGGTAATATCGAAAACTGAGGGTGGACTAAATACAATCAAGAATTTTCTCAGATCATCAGTCTGGCTCTCACCCTAACCAAAAGGTGCCACTAGGCCTTGAAGCTGGTGGTGCGTTGAAGGTAATCATAGCAACCAACAAAACTAAAACATGGCTCAACTCCTCAATGGAGGCTTAGCAGAGAAAGAGTCATGCCTATTTCCAGTCATAAATACTATTTACCTTGGTCTCTACTAGCCCACACAGAACTATGTGGATTTCAACTAAAAATTGTGAGGCACACAAAATTGAAAGGAAAAATAATCTGCTGTTGGGAGACAAAACAATCAATAGAACTAATCTCAAATATAAATCTATTGTTAGGAAAATCAGATAGGGGATAAAATAACTATGATTAATATGTCACAGGCTCTAGTGGAAAAACTTGAAGACATTTGTGAATAGATGGGTAATTTCAGCAGAGAAATAGAAGCAATAAGAAAGTGTCAAAGGACATGCTGGAAATAAATTTAAACACAAACATAGTAACAGAGATGAAGAGTGCTTTTGACAGGCTCATCAGTATGCCTGACACATCCAAAGAAAGACTCAGTGAACTTCAATATAGGTCAATAGAAATTACTCAAATGGAAACACACACAAGAAATTAGTGAAATAAAAGAGAGAGAGAGAGAGAGAACTGAGCATCCAAGAGATATAGACCAATATCAGTCTAAAGTATGTGTAATGGGAATACTAGAAGGAAAAAAAAAAAGAGGGAGAATGGAGAGAAAAATGCTGGCAAATGAATAGTCAGGAATTTTCCAAAAATAACAAATTAAAACAACAACCTAGAAATATATTGATATTGTTGAAGACCAAAAATAAGAAGAAATGTTAAAGGTTGTCAGGAAAAAAATGTATATAATCACCTTTAAGAAATGGAAACTCTCTGAGATTTTTGAGACCAGGTATAACCAGATAAAAAGTATCAACTATCTGGTGAAAAAAAAATTTTTGTATAATGTGGAGGAGTGAATGATCCACCAGAGAGGTTAAGAAAAATCAGAGAAATGAGGTAACAATATGGATTCTTCAACGTAAAATGAGAGAACTTCTCTTTGCCTGACCAAGGAAAGTTGGACCACTCAGTCATGTATAACATTGCAAATATCAATAAATCAATTAATTGTATGAGTGTATATAAATAAAAAACATATACAATCTTAACAGAAAATGATGCTATTTAAATTATAAAACTAATCATCTCTTGGTATTTGTACCTAAATAATATTCATTTCTAATCATTTACTTGCCAATACCATTCACTTCTTACTTTCAATGTAATTATCTTCCTAATATCTTCTTGGGTTGCTTTTAATATTCAGTTAAATTGCATTTAATATTCATTGATAGATATTTTAAATTTCTTGGATTAAATCAGCAAATAATGTAATGCAAAAATCCACTTAGCATTATTTCCATGAATCATCAGTCTTGAATCAGAAGAACTCTGGAAACCAGAAGAAAGCAAGCACGTGATTCAAAAACCAATCAAGAGGCAGAAACCACACAATAATTTGAGCACGGAAATTTCAATTAGAAATTCCTAACTGTAACAGTGAATTAGAGTAATGGGTGATTATCTACTAGGGGTAAAGGGTACTCTGAACAATATGGGAATAACAGATATAGGAGTAACCATTGCTCCAAGAGATGAGATAGTAAGCCTAAGAGACTCCTCTTTTGCATTGTTGACACCTAGACCTCTCTGTAGAGGGTGGGGATGCCTATGGCTCATTTGAGAGTAGAAAAATTCACTGAGGCTGTGAAGCTTCTACAGGAGAAAATGTTCATAGGCAGTACCCTGCTAGAACCACCTACTGAAAAGCCACTTAATGGTGTTGCTGGAGAAATCTGCCCATTGGGAACTACCATGAGCTGCTATAAATCACAACTTTTAGAGCCAAGGGACTAAGCAAGGAGTTGCATGAAGCTAGGCACTAAGAAATTTGCACATAGTACATGAGTCTGCCAAGAAATACACACCAGAACTTGGAAGAGAAACCTTCCTACTCTAGTGTTCTAGTCTTCCCTACTAACAAAGCATGCCATCTGCCACAGGAGCAATGTTTACACATACATTATTGCAGAACTGTCATTTAAGGGTGATTAGAGAGGAGAGACAATGCATCAATAACTAGTCCATCAATTTTCTCAAGAAAAATGCCAAATTAGGAAAACAAATGGTCAGCTGTCTGGTCTACTGCAAGCCACATGTTTTGCACTACATACACTTTCTATCCTAATCATTCATGAATAAGGGGAAGAGAGGAGATAACATACAGAGAATAAATTCAAAAGTATCCCAGAGCTAGTGACATTATTTTCAATTTGTGAAAATTTATCAAGCTATAAATTTGTGGTTTATGCACTTGTCTGTAACATTTTTTCATATTTTAATAGAAATGTTTAAAATACAATATCCACGTTGCAAAGTTTAATTTCTGATTATTAGTACCTGTACATAGCACTCCATAGAATCCATATACTTAGCCTTATTGACACATATTTCTCTCGTAAGTGCCTATTTAATTGCAATGTTCTGAATTGAAAATAATTTTATTTCCAGGCCCTAAATAAAGGTTTGTTGAAAAAGAACTGAAGAATGAATTTAATTTGGAAGTAAAAACTTGTTAGTCATTCAAAACAGGTTTTTTCTGTGACTTCTTTTATGCTTCCCATTTTTCCTCTAAATGAAGATGACCCATTATATATCAAGAAGCTACTGCTGATTCATTATTTTATGGTAAAAACCAAATGACCCCCATTTCGTTCACTAAGTTCTTGCCCTTCAGCGAAATTTACTAGTTGGAGACCCAACTCTCCCTCAAAACCGGAAATTAAATTGCCTGTTTTTCAGTGGAAAATCATTCCATGTCTTAGAAGGTAGGTCATTTTAACAGTGTTGTTAACATAAGAATCCCCTTTTGTGGTAGACTGATTTCATTGATGGTCTCAATTAATGGCTTTTCTAAGTAATGTCCTCTCTGCTCTCTAACTTTCTAGGCTTCTCCTCTTTGACTATGAGTTTTGCTGTGTCAGTTACTCTGGCCAAGTGATGTTAGCAAATGTGATGTAAGCAGAGGCAGTGAAGAAAGGAAGGTGCTTTTCTGCTTGCCCTGTTCCATGCCCTGTCCTGCTCTCTCTTGGATCCTTGCCATCAACAAGAGCAGAAACTGAGATTAAAGGAGGGTATGTATTGGGGCGCCTGGGTGGCACAGCGGTTAAGCGTCTGCCTTCGGCTCAGGGCGTGATCCCGGCGTTATGGGATCGAGCCCCACATCAGGCTCCTCCGCTGTGAGCCTGCTTCTTCCTCACCCACTCCCCCTGCTTGTGTTCCCTCTCTCACTGGCTGTCTCTATCTCTGTCAAATGAATAAATAAAATCTTTAAAAAAAAAAAAAAAAAGGAGGGTATGTATTGCATGGTGCGCTGGGTGTTATACGCAAGTAATGAATCATGGAACTTTACATCAAAATCTAGGGATGTACTGTATGGTGACTAACATAATATAATAAAAATATTATTATTAAAAAAAAAAGAAACTGAGATTAGCCTGCTAGAAAGAGAGAGACCACATAGAGTAGAGCTAAATCATTCCAACTGAGGCCATTCAAGACTAAGCAGTTCTTAGCTTACACACAAATTTATTACACAGGAGTGAGAAAATTTAGGAAGGCCTGTGTAGTTCAACCCAGATCAACAGGACCTCCAGGCTGACCCAAAACTTTGCAAGGAATAATGAATAGTCATGATTTTAAGTCATTAAATTTTGGAATAATGTGTCACGTAGCAATGTTTATTTAGTGTAACTTTTTACCTCTGGCTGAAGTTTTCTCTTGATTTTTTTTTAAGATTTTATTTATTTATTTGACAGAGATAGAGAGAGACAGCCAGCGAGAGAGGGAACACAGCACGGGGAGTGGGAGAGGAAGAAGCAGGCTCACAGCGGAGGAGCCTGATGTGGGGCTCGATCCCAGAACGCCGGGATCACGCCCTGAGCCAAAGGCAGATGCTTAACGACCACACCACCCAGGTGCCCCTGTTTTTTTTAATTATTAGAATTTTGTTTTGTTTTCTTAAGAAATAATGTTCATAACACTTCATTGGAGTTACTGCATGGGCAAACTGAATAATAACCAAAAAGCCACACTGAGATTTTTATATGAAGTGGTCACTTGGGTTTCTCAATAGCTAGAGAGCATTTTTCTTCATATCAGCAATGAGAGACTATAAATCTAAATTGCATTACAACCAAAACGCAGAATACTATATGCAATGAACTTTAAAGTTACTTACAATGACTTAAGAGCTTAAATTTAAAATCTACAAATGTTGAGTCTGCTAAATAATATAATTGATGACAAATTAAATTAATTAAATATACAATAGTAATGTTCTGATTTCAATAAGAAAGTTTGCAAGTTTTAATTAGAAAAAATGTTTTTTAAATCATTTGGAGTCTGGGTGGCTCAGTCGGTTAGCATCTGCCTTCGGCTCAGGTCTTGATCTCAGGGACCTGGGATCAGCCCCATATAGGGCACCCGGCTCAGTGGGGAGTTGGCTTCTTCCTCTACCCCTCCCCCTGCTTGTGCTCTTTCTCCCTATCTCTCTCTCAAATAAATAATTAAAATCTTTTTTAAAAAGAAAGAAAAAACTAAAATCATTTGGAAATCTTTTACAATATTAAGGTGATAATTCAATAAATGTAGACTTCCTGTTTCCTTACGTGTGAACTAACCCCCAGGTTTTTATTAAGTAATGTAGTATGACTATCAGTGAGGTAGTAATGCTGAATACCTGCACAAAACCAAGCAGTCTCATGTTCTGAATCATTCTGAAAACTTGGGGAAAGGACCTTGTGATTTCATGATTAGTTAAGAAATACTGTGTATATGAGACATTGATTACTGAATCTTTCTTCTCTGTGCACTTAGATAATACCACTGTTACTGGCTCAGCTGTCCTTGATAAGTTAGGAGAGAACGGGAAGTACCGTTCTGCTAATGGCACACACCACTGCTAAAATATAGATCCTATTTGAAAACAAGGACTCTTTTTTATATTAATGTTGTCTGTCTGTTTCCGAGATAAGAATAAATAAGACTTTAAAAAATGAAGAACATTAAATACCTTCTCTAAGACAAGTCATTTTTTTCCAGAAATGTTTATTGGGTAGCTCCTCTTTACCAGCCACTTTGAATCTCAGGCAAAGACTGCCTAGCTGTCTTTTCAGATATCCTGTGGGAAGGGATAATTTCTTTTTAACTAATCACAAAGAAAAAGATATAATCGGTATTGAGGACCTAAATAAAGATGGTTCTTTATTCTATTTCTAATCTTTAAAAAAAGTTTTCAACTCTCCAATTCAATGTATGCTTATGTAGAACAAAGATGTTTACAGAATTTATAAGATTTGATTATTTATCATCTTGAAATGTTTATTTTTCTTTCTACTTATTCTTTCTGCTTTCTTCAGCTTTGTTTGATGATATTTTATATCCACACATGCTTTTCCCACCAAAGCTGTGCTTGTTAGAGAAGCCTTGTTGTTGATTTTGTTAACACTTTAATTCTAATTATTTACTTAAGTCATCAAATTTTTGAAAAATCAAAACTTGGATTTGAAATCCAGCTTTGTCACAGACTGGTTTTAAGAAACTGGAGAAAGTTGTTTCTTCTCTCCAATTTTCATTTTCTAAATATGAAGAATGGGAATGACAACATTTGCTCACTTTATCTCACAAGCAGATATAAGGAGAAAACAAAAATGAAATGATGTTTTGGAAAGCACTTTGTAAATCACAATAAAACGTGAGACCATAATCCTCTGAATAATAAGGAATTAATAGTTTGTATATTGACACATCTAACTTTGCATGCATTGCAGGTTTCCAAATGGGAGCTAAACTTGTTAAAGTAACAAGGAATAAACCTTAAATTATTTCTAACAGTTCATTCTAACATCAACCATCAGTATATTTTTCACTAAGTAGGTAAAATTAAGATGTTCTGAAGTTCTTTCATAAGTGAAGCTGTATATTTTTGCTTCTGTTCAGAGGGACTGTTTCTCTAACGGTTTATTTTCTTTGGACTACACAGGCTCAGATATTTTCATTGTTCAGATGATAGTTTCACATTTAGAGAAAAATAGGAAAGAGAAGAGGAACTGGAAATAAAGCTGTCCTTCCTCATTTGGAAATTTTCTACACAGTTCTAAAATTATCAAAAAAGAAAAAGGCAAAAGTCATTTGAGACTATGAATCTCAAATAATTAGTACATCTCTTTTAAAAAACATTTTACACTGGGGCACCTGGGTTGTTAAGCATCTGCCTTCGGCTCAGAGTGTGATCTCAGTGTCCTGGGATCGAGCCCCACATCTGGCTCCCTGCTCTGCTGGGAGCCTGCTTCTTCCTCTCCCACTCCCCCTGCTTGTGTTCCCTCTCTCACTGGCTGTCTCTCTCTCTGTCAAATAAATAAATAAAATCTTAAAAAAAAAAACAAAACAACAACAACAAAACATTTTACACCTAGGGGCACCTGGATGGCTCAGTCGGTTGAGCGTCGGACTCTTGGTTTCCACTCAGGTCTTGGTCTCTTTGTGGTGGGATTAAGCCTCTCCTCGGGATCCATGCTCAGAGAGAAGTCTGCTTCAGACTCTCCTTCTCCCTCCCTCCACCTGTATGCACAAGCACTCACTCCCTTTCTCTCTCTCAAATAAATAAATAAACAAATAAATAAAATCTTTTAAAAAATTAAATTAAAAAATAAAAACATTTTACACCTCATGTTAACATTTGTAGGAGAAAAAAGACATGTGGTACACTAATAGAAAATGTCATGTGAGAGTTTCAAATTTTATATCAAAAAAGAATATCTGATTGCTTTCCCAGTCTTGTCTCCTGCCATCAGTCTCTATCCACAAAGGCCTCTTTTGGTTTCTTTCCAGCAGTCTGGGAACCTTTCCACCCTGCAATCTTCATACCTATTGCTTGGCATGCACCTTCTGGAATATCTCCTATATATCCTTGAAATATACATTAAATCTCTTGTTGGATAACACAAATTAGGTCCCCTTTGTATAATTTGTCATATCACTCTATGCTTTTTATTCTTAAGTTTTAGTATAATTGCTATTAGCTTTTAAATTTTGTGTGACTACTTTTAATGATTGATCTCCATAGTCTTATGAAGGTAGATAGTGCATAGTTGACTGCATGTCTTCAGCATATAGTGCAGTGCCTGGGATATAGGAAGTGTGCAATGGAATTTGAATGTGTTAATAAAAAAATAGTAATTTCTCTTTTTTAAATTTCCCAGGCATTTATTGGAAAATTACTTATTACAAATAACATTTAAAAATATATCATGCTGAAGACAAGTTTATTTTACCTTCAACTAGATTTTTTATTAAGTGATAGATACATTAAGTGTTGCCATTTAGATTTATCAGATTGTGTTATGCTGTAGCATTCCAGTTTCACAACCAACAAATATTCTTAAACCTTAAATTATTGATTTCCTTGGATTCCATGGCAAATATTTTATTTAAAGATGGTTATCAAAACTATTTTCAATCCTGATATATCATGTGGTTAGGTTGCTGGATTATATCAGTTCAAGTTGTTGAGAACTTGAATGGCTTAATATTTTTTTCCTACTACAAGCTAATACATAAGCCTACTCTACTTTGAAAATGCTGGCAGAAGACATGAGATTCCCGGGTCAGAGACAAAGGTCCTTCTCACTGGTGATGCAGCAAGCAGCATAAGCTTCACACTTGCACTGGTTTCCCTTTCCCTCTCAGCCTTACGGGAGCAATGCAGAGCAGCCTAGGTCAATGCTGCAGACAGTAAGCAAACCCGAACTCTGGAGGGAGACACTATTTCTGTTTTCAAAGACTGTATACTACACAAACCCTTACACATACAGCCCAGAGCAAAAACCCTCAGTGCCTCTGTTCACAAGACATGCAAAAATATTAGGGACTCATGGACACCTGTTTTCTAATGTACTCTTCTCATATTATTGTAGATCTTGCAGTTGATACTTTGAAAAAATCATTTTGTTGATGTTATCAGAGCAATACATGTATGTGTCAGTTAGAACATTTTTATTTCAATGGGTAAACTTGAGCCCACTAAATATTACACCAATTAAGAAGTGTACTGGCTTGTTGAAACTCTTCTTGCTAATAACAACAATATGTAATCTTAAGAAGGTGGAATATCGGCTTTCCTTCTTTTGGATTATATTTCTAGAGTCAATCATGTTGCACATTTGTCAAGTGCTCTGTTGAATGTGTAGGAATTACATATGCTCTAATCATAGAACTACAGTTTTATTATAGAATGCTTAAGCTGGCAGCAGTGATAAAGATGATTTAGAGGTGTTCATCATGTGTAACATCAAAAATCAGATCTCTTTTCCTTTCCCAACACGTGCTATCGGCCTCGGAAGAAAACTGATTCTATCCCAGTTTCAGCCCAATTTTGCTCTAAATTTGAAAAACTTGAGGTGATTGCATGACTGAGGTCAGTAAATGCAATCCAGGTTTCCCAAATCTAGTACAGGACTGCTTTAAACAAGAGAGTGGGGAGGATTATTTCAGTGGGGACAGCACATTGCTCGTGCCATGGAAACCTAAATTAGAAATCAAATGATAAGGGGTTGAAATTGAAGATGAAGGCTCTGCCACAAATTTCATTCTTGAAATGATAAGGCAGCTTGCTTTCATATTTATATGGAATTACTAACAAATCAATTTCTTCTGTAATTTATTTCATTTATATTTTGATTGTGGATGAACTTTCTCTGCAGAGATTTTTATGTGCCGTAGTTTCTACATGGTAATTTCAGGTTCAAATATAATAAACAGTTGACTGTGCCTGTCTTCTATTTTCTATAGCCTCTTTTCTCATTCATAAGACCAAATAGCCATCAAAATTAAATTTTAAGTTTATGTAAGAAATATATAAAATTACTTGTAAGATAATTCAGCATAATTTTTCTATCAAGGAATAAATGGACACAGATGATCTGAAAAATTTGCCCAAGGTGATAGAGTAGGTGAGATTGAGAGATAAAAAAAATATATAAATATAACTTCCTATATCAGTCAATTATTGAATTCATCACCTAAGGCTTTCTTTGTATTTTAATCATTTATACTCTATCAAGAAAATCGAGATATCTTTTTTAATTTTTTCTTTATGCCCTTGCCTGGCACATAACATATGATAGGCATTATAGCCAATCCTCTAAGCGAGGATCATATGCTGGACTAAAAGGAAAATATAGACCAATTGCATCATGTGTGGCATCAGTGGGATAATGGGTCCCTGGTAAGAGCTGGGGGCTGCTCAAAATGTTGACTGAAAACAATGCTTTGCACCAGAGATGCCATGATGGCCAGGTAGGGTAGGTTTTTAGCCATTGATGAAGAAACAGCAGAAACACCTCCAGGTCAAATTATGAGAGCAGAGGCTATAGAGGGGATAGAGAAAACGGAGGAGCGGTATCCAAAATTCTTGGGGATACCATGTCCATTCTAAGACGCCTGTAAAGCTAGGTAGGGAAGTGAGGCCACACACAGGCCACAACTCCGACATGAGTGTGAAGACATTCAGATTGGTCTCAATAGTTAATATGTGGTATGGTGTGCCTTTCTATCAAGGTGTGGATTCCATGAGGGTAGAGAGTGTATCTTTTTCTTTTTTTTTAAGGATTTATGTATTTATTTGAGAAAGAGAGAGAGCACATACAAGTAGGGGGAGGGACACAGAGAGATAATCTTCAAGCAGACTCCCTGCTGAGTGCAGAGCCCAATGCACAGCTCCCTCTCACAACCCAGGAGATCATGACCTGAGCCAGATGCTCAACCAACTGAGCCATCCAGGCACCCTCGGGATCGCATCTTCTTTAAAAGCAATGGTCTTAGGTCAGATTTCCGCAGGAATACACTCTGAAGTTCCTTTAGGATTGTTCCCAGGAGCAATACCTGTGAGAGTGTGAGGGAAACAGCATGATTGCCCCATCTGGTTTCTCCTCCTGTGCCCTCCACAAGTCACCTCCCAGCTTACATTCCCCCACCCTTCACATACCCTCCTCCATCCCCTTTTAATATCTTCCATCTGCCCGCCTGACCTGCCTGAGTTCATCTCCCTCCTCTTGCCCCGTGTGTCCTTCCCTCTCCCTGGTGGCTCGCCCCATAAAAAAAGTTGTTTAGCTGCCTATATCCAGATAATTCTCCTTTCTGGCCCCAGCCTCTGCTGTCCCCTACCCTGTCACTTTACCAGGTAGGCCAGTTTGTCTTAATCTTTGTCCTCCTTGCGAAAAAATATTAACTTTTTTGAATTCAAGCCATTGAATTCTATCCATCATAAATATTTATGAAACACCCATTAGGGAATATACAGTATTCAAGGTCCTATGTATATAAAAGTGAACCAACTAACCAAAAAATCACCTGCTATCAAGAAGCATAATTACAGTGAGGAGAATCAAACAGTAAACACCTGAAAGAGCTAATTTCTGTGTGCAAAATTATATGGAAAAATTAGTCTGGAAAAGTTACTTTGGATGGAATGGTCATGCAAGGCCTCTCTGTGAGGGCACACCTTACTAACATAACTATAAACTTGAAAGGGAACCAGCCATGGGAAGGGCCAAAAATAGATAAATAAATAAATAAATAGATAAATAAATAAATAAATAACAAATAAATAAATACCGGAGACAGATGCTGAAACTCAAAGCCCCAAAGGCCAGAGCCACTGGAGTTAACTTCGTGAATGTCACAGAACTTACTTTAGCCTGGATGAGTTCATCTGGAATAAGAGAAGGGGATTAAAGCTGGGACTGCCAAAATCTAGAGGTTGTTAGTGGAGGACGAGTTGGCAAACAAGAAGACTGAGGATCAGTCAGAAGTGCAAAAATATAACCAGCAATGTGTGGGAAGCCAAGAGAGTAAAGAGATTCCTCACATTGTGTGCCTTCAAATAATTAACAACTTGTAACGCAGAACTTCACTTAGTTGGGAAACATGAGAAGAAAATAAATACAAAATCAAAAAACAAAATACAACTTTAATGTTACTTTAGAATAAAGGAAAAGCAATAAAATAATGTGCATAAAAGTAACTTTAAGTTAATAAATTGAAATATTGTATCCATATTTTTAAAAGAAAATATTTTATACCTACTGCTTTCAGAATAATAAATGGTACGTAGTTCAATGGCAACGTAATAAAAGAACAAGGGGTTATTTGAAAGTAAAATAAAATCAGGGGCATTTTATAGGGCTAGAAAAGTCAGATTTCTCTATTTTGCCCTTCACCAGAACTAGTGTATGATCAGGATGAATGAATTTGATGCTTGAAAGCCACACTACTATGTTCTGCCATTGCGATATTCATTAGCAGGCCCACTGGCATATTAACATAAACTTGTGATGTGATTTTCTAGATTCTTTAAACAAAGATGAAAAGTTATGTAGTTCACTTGCAGATTGGAAGTAGGGAAGACACAATATCTTTTTAGGGCATTGCTTCAATGAAGACATATAAGGCTATAAAGCTTCAGAGGGAATTCCTGCTTCTGAACTGAGAAGCTGGTTAATGGTGTTGAGGGACTGGGGGCTATAAGGAAAGGTGTTGAAGTAGAATCTATAATAAAAGCAAGAATTATATGATGAAGGCAAATCACGTACCTCTTCTTGTCTCAGAATTATCACCTACAAAATGGGAATATTAGTATAACGACCATGTGACAAGATTGAATGATTCCATTTGTAAAATATACTTACAAGTATGCCTGCAACACTGCAATCATAACATAATATGTACTATTGGTGTTTTGTTCTTTTAATTTAAATAGTTTAACAACCATACTTTCAGATTGAGTGCTGAATTTCAGATAAGCTTGGAGCTTATTAAGGTACTAACAAATCTTTTAACCAAGCCTGAGGGAAACTGTATCTATTGAACTCAAAATATAATCACAGAATTTCTTGGAAGCCAAAACTGATATGTGATGATTCACTAATGCAACATCTAGTATAAAGCTCCCAACACTTAACGTGATGGCACTTACATGATTAATGTAAGTGCTCACTAGATGATGACACTGATGATAAAAACAGAAGACCCAGGGTCAGGAGGACTACAGAGCAGAGTGGGAAAACAGGGACAAACTCCCTCACAACTTCTTTAAGTAGTATCCAGTTTAAGAAAACATACAGTAAATCCATATGCAAAAAGTTGTGTGTGTGTGTGTGTGTGTGTGTGTGTGTGTGGTTTTTTTTTTAAGATTTTATTTATTTATTTGTTAGAGAGAGAGAGCACAAGCAGGGGGAAGCAGCAAGCAGAAGGAGAAACAGGTTCCCCACTGGGCAGGAAGCCCAACTTGGGGCTTGATCCCAGGCCCCTGGGATCATGACCTGAGCTGAAAGAAGATGCTTAACCAACTACATATTAATCAACACCTCTTCATCATCTGATGGTTGACAATCTCAAAAATGTGGGAGTAAAAGAGAACTTCAACTGAAATGTAGGATTGCAATCACGTGTCTGTTACTATCTGTTATGGAACCTTAATTAGAAAGATTCATTGAGATCATAGAAACTGTAATCAATACACAAAGATGAAGTGATCAGGTAAAATAAATAAGGGACAGAAGCATCCTGAATAATTAGGAATCGATATACTCCTTTTTCCAGATTTATACACAAAGGCTACATACAAAAAAAAAAATATATATATATATATATATATATAATTATATCTAGGGTAAAAAGATTCTGATTTTTTTGCCTCTATAAATATCAAAGTCTTTAAACATGAAAAATATTTAAAGAATTATGCAATACTTTTATCTCATAAAATATTAATTTTTTCATTGTAATCATATCAATCCATGTAGCACAGTAAGAAATGTCAAAATAAGTGACAATGGGATTTAATTACCCGTATTAGATCAAATAAACATTATAACTAAATGGTACAAATATTCTCCATTCTTCAGTGTTTCTATATTTACACTATCAGTATATTTCAGTATCATCAACATTTTCCATAATTGCGTTTACATAAACTTTTTACTAGGCTATCATTGCAATACATTTTTAAAAACGTAGCACTCTTAGCTTCCTTTTGTAAAAATTATTTTTTATTTCTTTTTATTTTTTTTTAAAGATTTTTATTTATTTATTTGACAGAGATAGAGACAGCCAGCGAGAGAGAGAACACAAGCAGGGGGAGTGGGAGAGGAAGAAGCAGGCTCATAGCGGAGGAGCCTGATGTGGGACTCGATCCCAGTACCCGGAGATCACGCCCTGAGCTGAAGGCAGAGGCTTAACCGCTGTGCCACCCAGGTGCCCCAAAAATTATTTTTTAAAGCCACCTTTCAAAATTGTTTGAATTCTATCTACTACTCAGTAGTCATATTCTTACTTATCCTGGTACTCTGACTTTTAAAAGATCAAAAAATTCTCTATTGCTCTTTTTCATTTTCTATTTCTTTTTTTTACTGTGTATCTTCAGATTTTATTAATTTATTTTTAGAACATGTGGAGAGAAGTATCTAAACACTTTACAAACCTAATCTCATATGTGAAAGTTTATCATCCTCCTTTGATAAAGAAGAAAGAGGCTTCAAATCTCAGTCTAGATCACACATCTAGTTAAAGTCAGAGGAGGACCTCCCATGTCCTATATTGCCTTAGCTCAGTACTCAAATCATGATTAAGAACAAAATGATGGGGCGCCTGGGTGGCACTCCAGTTAAGCGTCTGCCTTCCGCTCAGGGAGTGATCCCAGCGTTATGGGATCGAGCCCCACATCAGGCTCTTCCTCTATGATCCTGCTTCTTCCTCTCCCACTCCCCCTGCTTGTGTTCCCTCTCTCGCTGGCTGTCTCTACCTCTGTCGAATAAATAAATAAATAAATAAATAAATAAATAAATAAATAAATCTTTAAAGAAAAAAAAAAGAACAAAATGTTACTGGGGCACCTAGGTGGCTCAGTTGGTTGGGCAACTGACTCTTGATTTAGGCTCAGGTCCTGTTCTCAGGGTCATGAGATTGAGCCCTGCATCAGGCTCTGAGCTTGGCGTGGAGTCTGCTTGGGATTTTCTCCCTCTCCCTCTGCCTCTTCCCCTGCTCTCGCTCTCTCAATAAATAAATAAAATCTTTAAAATAAAAAAAAGAACAGATGCTCCTTTACCAAAGCAGTAATTTCCTTTTTTTACTTATTATTTTGTAAATATTATAAATGTAGATTGGTTTTTCTGAATATTTCTATAATTTGCTTCTTTCAGTTTTTTAATCTAATATGCAGGGGATAAACCCCAAGGTGGTATTTGTAAAGTTCATGTTGAGATCTCTACATATTCATTATGTCATCCTTGCACAGGAGCCATGCTAATCTTCTCTGTATCATTCCAATTTTAGTATATGTGTTGCTGAAGGGAGCACGCTACATATTCATTACTGTTTAAAATTTATGTAGTTTGCAGGGCAAAGTATACATTAGGAATGCGCATAAATAAGTTTAATTTTAAAAGTTATTACCATCTTATTTGTTTTTTATTTCTTTAAGATAGGTCACCTGATATTTAAGAAATCAAGTTTGCATTATTACAGTCCAACAATACTCTTAGACTGAGTTATTTTGATTTCTGTTTTGTGGACACTAGACTGTAGCATGTGGCTAGATAAACAGGGACCAGAATGATTTGAGTCACTACCTATCTAACCATAGCTATATTCATCTTGTGAATTTCTTAACACAGTGTTCACAATTTTTAAAAATTTTTTTCCAAGCCTCAAGATCATTCATGAAACTATCATGGCAGGCATAGAAACTATACATTCACTTTACAGAGAAAAATATATGTGCTCTTGTATCTTCTCTCCTCTCTTATTTAAAATATACTCCTTTTTATTTAAAATGTAATCTGCAATATCACTTATATCAGAATCTCAATGAGTGCTTGTTTAAAAATATAGATTACTTTTTCCAGCCCAACTATTCATTAGATCTTGAAAGGGATAAAGCACTTCACAAATAAAATCTCCCAAAGATGATTTTTAACATATAGTAGTTTTTAAGACTCACTCCATATACTTTTGCCTTTTTGCCTTTCCTAGTGGAAAACAAACAAACAAAAACTCCCCTTCATTTCCAGGAAGGAAATAGTTTTCTTATCCATACTATCTCACATTCTTTTTGTCATTCCTTTTCTAAAATGTCCTCCTTTGGGGGGCCTGGATGGCTTAGTCTGTTAAGCATCTGCTTTCAGCTCAGGTCATGATCCCAGGGTCCTGGGATCCAGCCCCTCATCATGCTCCCTGCTCAGCAGGGAGGCTGCTTCTCCCTCTCCCTCTGTCTCCAACTTGTGCTTGCTCTCTCTCTCTCTCTAGTGCTCTCACTCTCAAATAAATAAATAAAATCTTAAAACAAAAAATAAAAAATTTTAAAAATTTAAATGCCCTCCTCCTTTATCTCCAGAGCGCTTAAAAGCCCTAATTTATTGGCTTATGCAATGTTCATGTCAAGCCCTTTTTTATCATGGCATTATCTGATCTAGGAGCAAAAGTTAAAAATTAGCCAAAATATTCAGTTATCCAAGTGAGATATTAGGAAGTTTGTTAGCACTTCTTCCTCTGCCTTCTTTGTTTATCCACCTAAAATGCCTACATGAGGTCTAAAGTGCAACAACCTTCACAAAGGAAGGCACAGAATGAGGAATGAAGAAGCCTGGTTCCTGATGCCATAGCTGATCAATCATTCCAACTCCAAGCCTTCTTCTTTCTCTGATGAAAGAAAAACACATCCTTATTTATTTAAGACACTGTTTTTGGGTTTTCAGCTATTTGTAATCCTATCCAACCCCTAGTTAAGATAATGTGTAATCATGGACAATGTCTACTTTATTTTTAATTGTTTTGATCACAATGTTTTTCAGTCATTTTCATTGCATTATCCTTCCTCCATTTTCTCAGATACTCTGTTAATATCAAAGTTAACCCCTGGAAATTCTAGCTTTGGATACAAATGGATCCTGGATATTAGTGGATGTCATCAAGATCTGGCATTTTGTTGTTTCTCTACCTCTATTATGGTTTTTAATATGATATTTTCATTTTCAGGCTGACTCTATCCACATGATAGCTCCCATAACAGAATTTCTCAAAATGTGACCCCAGGAGTATATCTTTATAAATCTAAGCAGAGCAGAAAGATCTCAACAGATTGATCAGTTCATCCAAAACCTGGGATTGATGTTGACTGCATGTTTTGATAAATGGAATGAGTTATGTGTGTTCCATCTGGAACTAAGGATGAGGTCAACTTCATCCAAATGCATGGACACAGAGTCATGGAGAGATGGCTATCCAAGGAGATAAAGAAATGCTGAGCAGACAAAATTAAAAAACAAACACAACACAACACTTGCCACTTTACTATGACCTTAGTTTTGACTTTTTGTATTTACTTAGAATGCTACAATATATATTTTTTCTTAAATCCCCTGTTTCCAATACTTCAGTGGCATTCTCAGGCCAGTTGTTTCTTCCTGTATCTAAGTCCATTTAATAACCTCCATTTTGAACTATGCTTATGTAGGGGAAACTGAGCAGAACTTTCCACTACTGCCTAAGGCAAGAGAATTTGGAATTTAAATCTATTCATGTAATCTGACGATTAGAGAAAAAAAACAAAAACCCTTTTCAGAGGAAGAAAAAAGAATCCAGAGTGTCCATAACATATTTTTCTTATTAGCCACTATCCAATGAAAAATTAACCAGACAGGCAAATAGAAAAAGATGATCAAACTCAAGAGAAAAATAATCTGTCAATAAAAGCTGACACTTAGATGACCTAAATATTACAGTAAGTAAATAAGGACCTTACATAGGATAGTATAAATAGGATCGAAGATTCAAAGGAAAATAAGGAATGACAAGAAAAATAATTTCAGTTGAAATCATATATATATGTGTGTGTATTATATATGTAATAAAAACTCCAAATAAAAAAATTAAGAGCTTAAAAGTCAACAAATAAAATTAAATAATTAACTATCACTGAATAGAATTAGCATCAGATTGGTAGTACCTAAGGAAGTGTCAGTAACTTGAATGTATTTAAATAGAAATTATGTTCTCTGAAAAATAAGGAGAAAAAAGGATTGAAGAAAATTTAACAGGGTGCTGGAGACCTGTGGAAAAAAATCAATGTTAAAATAAATGCAATTTTAATAACAACAGAGAAAAGAGAGGAAATATAAATAGAAAAAATATTTATTGGCCCCAAATTTGGAAGACAATATCAACTTATGAATCCAAGAAACTAAATAAAACTGAAACTTGATAAATGCAAAGCAAATAATGATACCCAAGCACATTATAGTCAAACTGTGAAATTAAAAGACAAGGAGGAAATGTTTAAATCAGGCAGGAGGGGTAGGGGGGAGAGACACACTACATATAGTAAATAATAATGGGATTGACCACTTCATTGACGTTAGACAGAACATGAAATAAGAAAAAGAGGCCAAAAAAACAATAGAATGTCATCTTTATATTATTAAAGGGAGTGAAAATAAAATTGTGAGTGCAGAATTATATACCTGGTAAAAATAACCTTTATAGATGAAGAAGTAGAGGCATATTCAGATAAACAAGATAGAGAATTAATTGCTAGCTTATTTACTGTATGAAAAATGCTAAAAGATTTTCCACAGGATAAAAATAAACACATAAGTAATATAAATATCATATATAAATTCATATAGTATATGAAATATTATATATAATACACAAATATAAATTTATATAATGTAAATCACTTTTAATATTACATATAATGAGTATATTATATACATTAGACCACAGAAAGCACAAGTTAGAAAATATTTCAAGCTAAATGATAATTACAATATAAGATTTCAAAATGTGTAGGTTGTAGCTAATATGGTGTATGTAGATTTAAATGGTGTATAGGAAAGTAAGAAAAATTTAACCTAAATTAGCTAAGATCTCACCTTAAGAAGATAGAATATATAAGCAAATTAAACCCGTATTAAATAGAAGGGAAAATTAAATAAAGACAAAAACAGTAACCAATACAATACAATAAAAACAGAAAAATTAACAAAGCAAAATTTAGTATTTGAAAAGATTAATAAAATTGATCAAATATAACATCTATTATATACGAATTAAATAGATGCTATTATTACAGATGCTAAAGACATTCAAAGTTATAATAAAATCATTTTTTTAAGATTTTATTGCTTTATTTGAGCTAGGGAGAAAGAAAGAGAGAGAGCAAACATGGGGGGAGGGGCAGAAGGAGAGGGGGAAACAGACACCCCACTGAGCAGGGAGCCTGATGCAGGGCTTGATCCCAGGACCTGGGATTATGACCTGAACTGAAGGCAGATGCTTAACCAACTGAACCACCCAGGTGCCCCTATAATAAAGTCATGTTTTCCGGAGCACTCTTATGTCAATAAGTTTAAAATAGGAATTTTGAGTAATAGACAAATTGCTTAAAAATCCTAAAGTTAAGTCAATCAATAGGAGATGAAATAGAAAATCTGAATATCTCTATATCTCTCAAAAACTGTATTTATTATCAAAATCTTCCCCCACACAGAAAGTTCAGAGTTAAGATGTTTTCACTAGTGAAACAAATGAACTAATATACCAATCTTACACAAACTCTTCCATAAGTAGAGGAAGAAAGCACACCTCAACATATTTTATGAGCTCAGAAAAACCTTGCTATCACAACATGACAAAACATTACTAGAATAGAAAATTATAGCCTTTCATAAATACAGACATAAAAATAATATTAGTACTTGAAAGCAGCAACATATGTAAATGATGATACATAAAGGATAATAGTATGAATGACCAAGTAGAGTTATTCCAGGAACAAAAAGTTAGTTTAAATCTTAATAAACAACATAATCTACTAAATTACCAAAATAACATTATCACCTTAAGAAATGAAGAAAAAAATGCTGGACAATTTTCAAATCTCATGAATGATAAAATTCTCTGAATACTAGGAGCAGAAAATAATTACCTCAATCTGATAAGGGATATCTTAGTCATGACAATAAATCATGCCAAGTTTGCTTTAGCCAGGTAACCAATGTTGGTGGATATTATAAAAATCAACTTACAGTGAAAGATTAAGAGAAAATTCATAAGACCATCCCAATAACTGCTGAAAAAAATAACACATTTGATAGAAAAGAATCACCAATGGTAACATTTTCAGAACATTCAGAATAAAATAAACATCCTTTATCTGCCAAAAGATATTCAAAATGCCCAGAGTAAACATCATATTTAAGGGTCAAATCCTTAAAGCTTCCTTTTGAGACTTGTAAGAAGAGAAAAATTCCCATTATCATCGCTTTCATTCAACATGGTACTGGAGTTTTTAAAAGGTGCAGTAAGTCAAGGAAGAGAAATAAAAGCAGAGACAGGAAAGAAAGAGCCGTGCCAGTATTCACTGATGTTAGGATCAAATTATGAAGTTTCAATAAAGTATCAGGTGAAAATACATGTAACTTAGACACTTCTGTCTTCAACATAAGAAATATTGTTTAGAACAACACTTAATGATTTCTTTTTTAAAACTTATGAAAAGATTTTTGAGGCAGAAAGCCTCAGATCCATTCCTAGCTTTATTTCGAGAGTTTCCTGATATACTCACAGAAATACCAAACATCACAAGGGTGGTAGCAGTTAAAATTATATGTAAATACGCACAAACACACACACAGACACAGTTGTACCTTAGGTTACATCTGGAATATAACCTAGACCATAGGAATTTGCCTAAATTCTTGGCCCATGTTTTATTTTATAAGGCACTGGATCCAATAAGAAATTATATTAATGAAAACCATTGTCCTCATTCTCAAGTGCACTAACAAAAATGACAAAAGCATGACTAAAAGGTGAATTTTTATTTTGTTTTTTAATTTTTAAATTCTCACTATTTACAAACATACATTCATTCCAATTACTCCATTTTTATTTCAACATTCCTGTGGAATTAAATAAACGACCACCAAATGATCATGTATTTTAAAAAGTTAAATCTGAGATACTGTATCTGGACTCTTTATAAAATATATTATGATGATTGTTCAAGATTATTTACAGTTTTTAGATTGGTTAAATGGAGTCCCTGTTTGTCAGAATATCATAGTGAAGTGTTATTTATATTATCAGTAAAATCATTTCCTGTGTAACTTTTTTTAAAGATTTATTTATTTACTTTGAGAGAGTGAGAGAGGGAGAGGGAGAGGGGCATGAGCTCAGGGAGGAGCAGAGGGAGAAAATCTTTGAAGCCAACTCCCTGCTGAGCGGGAAGCACTGCAAGGACTCAATCCCACAACCCATGAGATCATGACCTGAGCTGAAACCAAGAGTTGGACCCTTAACCAACTAAGCTACCCAGGCACCCCTGTGTGATTTTTGATAATAGTTTACTTTAAATTAGTTTTAGGTTCAGTTTTTAGTGGTGTATCTCTTTGTGTGTGGGTGACATGGTTTAGAAAAGAAGAAATAATAATAATAAAAAAAGAAAAATGATAAAATCATGATACTGTATTTCATATCCCAAAGGATTGATTTCTGGCATGATATGATATTTCAAGTCAATTATAAATATCTCTTCATTTCTGTTAAAGAAACCTATCACTTTTCTTCATTAAGTGGAACCTTTAAGAGCAGACTTGTGCAGAATATCTTGCGCCCTTTGCTCGGAGAGCTTTAATTTAATGTGTTTGAGATATTTGACATGATAAAACTCCCAAGGACTTGCTTATACATCACAAATTTGTTATTTCTCTTTAATTAAATTCACATAAGCTCTTAGGCAATTAAATTTGCAAGAGAAATTTTTAAGTGATGAGAAAGATTACAGGGATAGATGTACAAAAGTGGAATTTTCCACAATTGGTTACATACTATTTTACATAAGACAAAGACAGTGGGGAAGATAAATGCTTCCTCATAAGAGATAAGATAGTTATTACTAATTAAGAAAATGCATTTGAAGTAATTACTAAAGGATAACAGCAGTAACTTTATTCATATTTTGAGTTTGCTCTGTCTGCCAAATTGAAGTGTGGACTTCTACTCCATAACTGACTGCACTAAATTCGATCCTCCCCACTTTTTTATATTAATAGGACTCATGCTAAGTTTTGAAAGCCTAAATGACTTCCAATCCTGAAATCCAGAGATAAGCACTTTTATTTTGATATTTTAATTTTTCTCTTCATGTATATATCCATAGATATAACAATGTAATTCATTTTAAAGATTGAAACCCAGGATATCTTCTGATATAATAATTTAGAGAATAATTAGAGAGAATACAAAAGTATGTGCCCTTCCAATTTGATGATTTTATAATGTATTTTTTCATTCTTATATATAGATACTTATTAAAAGTTTCTTTATATTATGAATAGAACTACCGATTTATAGTAATAGGTGTCTATTTTATTGTTGTTGTTGTTTTCCCCTTTTTCTTTACTTCTTTTTTCAAAATCCTTTTTTTCCCCACATTTTTATTTAAATTCCAGTTAGTTAACACAGTGTAGTATTAGTTGCAGGTGTACAATATAGTGATTCAACACTTCCATACAAGTACACTGCTTAAATCCAGTCCCCTCTTTTGCCATCCCCCCATCCCCTCTGGCAACCATCAGTTTGTTCTCTATAGTTAAGGTGTCTGTTGTTCTTTAACCGCAGCACATTAAAAACTTTTATCCTTCAACATAAGATAATTACTTTCTGTGTGTTCATTATATTGGAGTGCGTATAGGAAAATTCCATTTCAGAATAGAAAACTTTGCACTGCTTGTGAAACAAAATGTCATCTACTCTGCAATAAGCATCTAGAAGAAGACAGACTGAGGCTATTGCAAGATTAAAATAAGTATCCTCACTTCTGATCTGTATCAGTTTCTGTTCTGTAGATGCTGTTCAGTTTGGACATATTTGTTGTATACAAAATTGAGTTGCAATCCTATGCAGAAGCCTGATGCAGTCCAGATTGGAAAAAGCAGAGAGCAGCTGTTGTGATGAATAACACGTAAGCTGTGGGGCCTCTTTGGCCTGCATCACAGCAGCTGCAGGTGGAGCCGAGGGAGGAAACACAGTCCTAACTCTACTATGACTGTCAATAGCACAGAGGATTTTTCATTGATGGGATAGCAGAATAAAATATCCATCATATGGAAATGATAGCCTTCAAAAAGTTCTCTTTAATCACATGCAAATTATAGTCTCAATAAATTGACCATTTTTCCGTATTTATCAGTTTTTAATAGCAGTATTTCACACTAATTTTAGGAAATGTGTTTTTATCAGGTAACTTTGTGCAAAATATTGACGCTCAGAAACCTTAATGGTTAATTACATTGAATTAATTTTTCATAATTCACAGTATTTTTGTATCTATTACTACAGCACATAAAACACAAATAGTGTATAATCAGATAATTTTCCACATGATAACTGGACATTATCAAATATTTTTCTGGAGTATTAAAATGGAATTGACTAAGATAATAGCATTTCTATACTATAGATAATAAAACATGTAATTTCACATCTGAAATACAAATTAGTATTATAAAAATTTTGAATTTATATTGATACTATTATACAGATATAGACTGAAATAGTTTTATGATGGCAACATGTAACAAAATAATTCATTTTTGATTCTAATATAATATACAAGGAAAATTAGACATGGATAAAAACATTCAGATACAGACAAAATGATATGACTTTGGAGCCAACAAATCTGGCTTTTTTTCTTTTCTTTTTTTTTTTTTTATGGAAAGCTTTGTCTATTGATGTGTGTCCTCCTTGTGCTGGGGCCATGCTAATTTCTGTATCATTCCAATTTAGTTTTAGTAATGCCAAGCAAGCACCAAATCTGGGTTTTAGTTCTGGCTTTACTTCTAGCTCCCTTTGCATGATTTTGGTTAAGTCAGTCTCTTAGCCTCAGTTTCTCATACATTAATTGGTGGGGAGGGGAAGGAATTGAATTTCCTTATTGAATTTGAATATCATGATTGAATGAACCAATGTAATATAACACTTTCTTTTAGCACTGTGTCTATCATGTCATAGGCACTCAAAAAATGTTAACTCCCTTAACATATTTTTATTTTACTGATTGGATTTGAAAGTCTATAATCTCTATGTTTTGAGTTATGGAGAATATTTTAGTTGTGGGAAATTGTTGCAGAAAAAACAACAAATTGAACTTAAAATATCAATGAACCCTGATAAGTCTAAAGGCTTTCTTAAGGTGGAAATGTTATACTCTAATTAGAAATATGACCACAATGATAGAAACTGTTTAAAGGAAACACACGAACGGCAGCTCCAGTTTTTAAATTATGCCTAAAGAAAAATTACTATATAAAATGTAATTTCAAAGTATAATCATTTTACTTCCTCAGATTAACCAAAGATGAATGACAGCCATATTACTTTTAATGTGCAAAGAGATGCCAAAAAGGACATTGAAAATCAATTTAGTCCATTAAGGGTAACATTAAATCCCAATGAAATTTAAGGTTTAATTTTATAACGCATCTCAATCTGAAACCTTCATTTCTAATTTGTCATTTATTCCTTTGAACTTCCTATCAGTTTGGCTTATCTCAGTTACAATTTGTCACTTACTCATTTCTGATGTCAATATTCAGACTACTAATAGACAGCCGTGTTACTCTGTTACCTGGAGCTACCAAAAAAACCTCACTGATCTCGAGGACCAATAAAGCTCTATCTCTTATTGACTGCTTAGCATATTCGACTCAATAATATCTATCGGGAACTTCCAATGAAGATATCACTCTGGTTATTATATGGTTACAAAATACGAATTAAGAAGCACTGTCAATGAGCAAAGACCTTGGACTATAGTGAAGAAGCTAAGGCAACATATATATAGATATGTGTTAGAGTAGAAAGACATGGTCTCAATGAATCATTAGTAAAATCTAGGTTTGTTTTGTTTCTAGAGATCAGTAACATTTAGGGTACACCCAGGCAGCAGAACCCTATGGCTCTCTATCATACATCTCACAAAAGGAATTTTTTCCTCCTTCTACCATTTTTCAAGTGGTTATGGGACTACCATTTACATCTCTACTCCAGCTCTGTTTTCTATCCTAAGTTGCAGCAAACATTTCCCAACATATATTTTATTAGTAAGGAATAGTAAAAGTATAAGAAATTATAGGAAAATCAATATATAGGTAACTTACTAAAAATGTTTTTAATGAGGAGAGCAACCTTGAGTAGAAGAAAATGGGACTTTTTTTTTTCAAGTCAAGGTATAAATTTTGGTTTGAATCAGTTTATGCCAAAATTATTGAGGAGTCTGGTTCCTGGTCAAAAATCTATGTGTGATCTTTCAGGTCTGACCACAGGCAGTAACAAAGATTTTGCCTGACAGATTTTGCAAGAGAAAGCTGCCTTTCCCACACCAGATTCAGAGCACAGCCAGTGCACTGCCATCTCTGTAGATAATTACAGTCAAGAACTCAGGATCCTTTGGCTCACCATGCTCTTTTCTATATCACTAGCCCCAAGCACGTCCATTAGGTACTTTGATCAGACACCTATGTCAGAAGCACTTCTGACAGGCACCTCTGTTGAGACCTCTTTATGGGGAAAAGGGTGGGAGGGAGGGACTCGAAGACACTTTTTTCTATTCTGGACTCAGTCTTTAGTACTTTGCCACTCTTAGCCCTTACCCATCCCTTCCCTCCTCCACCTGAGTCCATAAAACTTGCAGGATCCTTTTATTCAGCTTCTCTTGGGAGTGAGGCAATTACTTCATTTTGGCTAGCAATTCACCATGTCTGTGCTGATCCATCTGACCCTTGACTGGTGCCATTTCCCAGAGAAAAATGGAAGAGTGGGAGAGTTGGCACTTTCTCTAATTTAGCCTCTTGCTTATATTTTTACACAAATTGACTAAAGCCTTGCATGTTACATTCATCTTGGCTTGTTCTGTCCATCAGTTACTATGACACCTCGCAGCTGAGCAAGCTCCAGCTCAGCTCAGCCCTTGACGTTGTCTACCATCCTTCATCCTTTCTTGTCTGTCAAACTGGGATAGTGATACCTTTCTCATTGTAAGTATAAGAGATGACATAAGTAGATTTCCTAAGATAAAACTGAAACTCAGTTACAGTGATCTCAAAACCATAATTATAACTGGAAACTTGAAGGATCTCCAAAACAGTAAATAACAGTGATTGAACATATGAATCATTTTACACTTGGTTACATTTTTATAAATATGAACCATCTTGCATCTTCAAACTACACATATTTTCTACAGGATGTCCTCTAGAACATCCTCTACAGGATGACGTCAAAGTCAACATATTTATGTATAAACCATATTCTAATTCCAACAAGAAACCAATTCACAAGATTCTCCCATTTTTACCAATAGTACTAGGTAATATGGTACTACTAGTACTACACTATTATAGTCACTAGGACCCAAACCTTTGAGTCCTATTTTTGTCTCTGCTTTTTCCCTGATTTGTTGACAGAACATTGCTTCATGTGCATTTGTGAAAGAGACAGACCCTCCCTTGCCATCTATACCTGTTATATGAATAGGAATCTGACAAAAATGTCATCTTGTCTTTCCCCAACATTTCTATAATGTATTTGCTCATTAACAAACAAATAAGCAAAACTTAAGCAAATGAATTTCTTACAGGTCAAATTAATATTATCAGATGCACCCAGGCATTTTTCAGTATTGACTTAGAGTCAAGAAAATTTCATTCTCCACCATTATCTTATACTAAGAGCGACTATGGCAATGGAGTTGGTTGATTCTATGCTTCTGGAATATTATTTGTCCATTTCTGCCTTCATAAAATGTCCTTATAATTGAAGTTTCTGCATATTGTTTAGAATTATTCTGTTCCTCCTAATTCTTCAAGACAGAAGTGTGAACTTTCCTATCAATATTTTGGTCCACTGACTCATAATCTTTTCTTCTATCAATAATTCATGTGACCCACAACACTAATTTGGTAACTGATGCTTCGTTATTTCATTTATTTTACAATATAAGTATTATTCAAAGTGCCTCATAGCTTTCTTAGGAATACACAATTACGACAGTGTTTTGACTAGACAAATTCAATAATAAAAAAGTATATATTAATTATTCATTTAAGAAGTATATTTTCAAATTTGAACTGCTACCTGAATAAACTTGATAATTAAAGCAAATTGTATAAGAAATTTCAACATATTATTTAAGTGGAACTTCGCCATTTCCTTTAAGTCTTGATTTATTCTTAATTTATTGTATCCTAATTTCTCTCATTTAAAGTTACCTCTAATTTAGAAATATATCGAAGTTTTAGTTGGCTCATGTAAGATTTATTTTAGTGTGTGACAAGGTCGACTCCAACTGCAATGAAAACAACTCTTTTTAACTGATTGCCATTCCACTGCACAAGGATAACTTCTTTTTTGTGTTATCTTTTCAGAGGAAAGTAGATTCAAGGAAACATGGTTGCAATGGAATATTTAGAGATCTGTGTCTACTGTTTAAGTCTTGAAAATTGATATCATTTAAAGGCTAATAAGATTTTTTTTTCTAAGTAAATTGCATGACCAAATATATCTTTCTGTTAATGTTATTGTATTCTTTTGGGTATTCTTCATCAGATTGCAATTTGTATACTCTACTCTATTAATTTGTGTCATGGAAAACATATTTCATGTAATATTAAGAGTCCGAAATAAAAGGAACATTTTCTTGACAATTAATTTTGTGTTTTTCATTTAGAAGGTGAATATTACATTTTCTTATGAAATATTCATTGGTGTTATATATACTTCTAATTTATTTAAAAGTTGATTTTTCAGTTCTTTGTTTAATAAAATATTCAGATATAATAGGATAAAATCTTATTAGCAAATGAACAAGGGAATTTTAGTGAGGACAAAAGGAATGGAGTAAATGTTCCTGTGAAGGAAGGAGAATTAAATCTTATTAAATTTTACTATTTATCTTGTGTTAGTTTAAAGATGTATGTTTCATTTAATATAATTTTTCACAAATCTGTAAGGTAAGTTTCTGGAAGACCTTTTATTTTCTTTACAAATAAAAAGGTTGTGACTTGGAGAGATTTGATGACTTGTCAACATTCAATTACTAAGGAGCTGACAGGGCAATAACTTCGGTGTTTCATGGGTGTCTCTCTCTCTTGGGCCAGGGATTATCTTAAAGTCTTCTAAATGTCTTAATACAGCAGAGGCAATTAAGTGCCTCCACCCCCCCCACACACACAAATCTGTTTCTAACACAGAATTTTATCACTAAGTAGTATGAATAATAGCTCCTCTTTTATGCAGTTATATTGCTGGAAATGAATAGCACACTTTACCAAAATATTCTGCTGGAGTGTATAAGTACTGTAGATACGTGGACCTTAAAACATTGTTGAAGTGTAACTTTAAAAGAGTTAAAATACAATTCCAATAAAAATATAAAATTAACAGGAGACAAAGATTTATTTATCTCAACAATAGGGGAACCAGCAAGAGGGTAAAGCTAGCTTAAATTCCATTTGAAGAGCAGATATTTATGTAATTTGGGAAAGGCATGCTGATATAAGCTCCTGAAGTTTAACATAAAAGTGGTTAATCATTATTTTGGAGTTATCTTTTCCATAGGACAGAAATTACTGCATTCACATGCATATTAACAGAGTCTGTGCCCTAATAAGCAGTTAATGGACAAATTACATCCCTGAAGAATTAAACAATCCTTAGGTGGGAGTGTAGCCCATATTTCAATATGATCTTGAAAAATATGTCATTATTACATATCTTTTCAACATAAATTGTCCCAAGCAATTGACGCTAGACCATCAGGCAGAAGATGGCCCCCTAGTTGGTTACCCTAAACCAAAGTATGAAACAACATCATAACGTATTGCAACCATGGTTAGCCCAGTTTGTTTCTCTCTAAAAATTATATTGTCCTTGTTTACCTCATACATTGAAGATCGTCTGTATTTTTGATGCCAATTTTTCTTGCCATAAATGAAAGTAACTCTTATATCTATAAACTCTAGAATCATAGACCACATAATATGTCCCCTGCTATTAACTGATATTTATTTGTTGACTCTGTAAACATTCATTGATAAGTTGTTAAAGGATCACATTCACCTAAATCATTAGACTTACATATGCCATAGTGGAATAGAAATAAATAAAATAAGGGAGGAATTAATATCTGCCTTCAGGACAATACCTAATTAATTATTTTTAGACAAAAGTTGTAAAATCACGATGTATTTTCCCCATTGAAAGAAGGTTTTGTAAATCACAATAATGTCAGCATGAATATATTTGAACATTGGTTATATAAATTTAAGAACATTTACTAGACTTATCTATCATAAATATAATTATTTTCTGTAGGAAAAAATGGTAATTTATAAGCAATTGCCAATTAACATGCTTCACTAATATAACTGATTTCACATACCTCTGCATCAAGTTACTTGAGTGAACAAAAAAACTTTTAAAAAGTGTTCTTTATTAGTAGTTTTTTTGTACTATTTTAATAGTGTATACTGTTAGGAAGAAAATATCTGATAAATTCCCAACCTCTGCCAAATCCTGCTAATTGAACAGAAATGAAATAACAAATCTTTGAAGGAACAACAAAATTGAATTTTATAATTTTTTTTCTTTTTGGTTAATCACTTTTAATAGCCTTCTTAAATTTCCCTTTCTAAAACACTGGGTACTCAGAAGGATAATGTTGATAGCATATATAAATACTGTTACAAGCAGAGATATCTGTGATACTATTTATTTTAGATTAAACTGTAACTTTTGCTTCTTGCACAAAAGAAGAAAGAAAAAGAAAATAATAATTAACAATTACTGTTAAAGTGATGGGTTGTCTTTCTATATTAAACAATCTCCACCTATTAGGCCTTAAATTATATAAGAAGATTTTGATTTTGAACCTTATGATAGTTGGTGGCTGTGAAGTGATTATATCATTGAATTGCCCCTCAGTTTTTTAAAAATAAATTGTGTGGCAAAATATGCCTCTTACAAGCTGGGCGTTATTTCAAAGGTTAGGAAGAAGTTAACTATAATTAGAGGGCAATGAAAAGTCTACTGTGAAATGAATGGCCTGTACTTTCGGAGGTTGGTAAGATCAACTGCCATTAGTTATAAATCCTTTAAATGGTGCTTGTAATTCTCCTTTGATATGAAACTGAAAAGTTGCCTACAATTTATAGGTGGATTATTTGTTTAAATTATAGTTCTATCTGCAAATATGGACTAAGGTGACTGGAGAAAAACTGTAAAGAGAACCAAAATCATTACTGAAATTCTGCAGTTAAAAGTCAATCAAACATCATCATGTGTATGAGTATAAATATGTTGGTTTCTCTTGTGTTGAGAAGTAAGTTAATGTATTTTTTTTAATGATACATTTCAATGCTTGGCAAATATTAAGTATCCATCCATCATCATTATTGTGTTATATGTTATAAATGCAAATGTATACCTTTATAATCAAATGCAAAAACCTGGTTTTATTTAATATATTCAAACCCTTTATTAATATATTAATAATTTTAAGCCCTTTATTCACCTATTATCTTTGCTAACTCATACATAACTCCATTAAATATACCATGTTATCTCAAGCCTGTTTTACTTTTTCCTAGGAATACTTGTCTGCCACTCCTTCATCTAGCTCTCATCTCCACCACAAGACTGATGTATTCTTAGAAGTCTTCTGTGACTCTGAAACTTAAATTTGACTTCCTTTTCTATTCTTTATATATTTGCATATAAAATAAACAAATATATACAGATGGTCTCCAATTTATGATTTTTCAAGTTACCATGCTGTGAAAGCAATACACATTTTGTAGACACTGTACTTCAAATCTTAATTTTGATATTTTTTTGGGCTAGCACTGCGTGCTACTCATACTCCTGGTGATGGCTGAGCAGCAGCCGTGAGCCACAGCCCCAAGTCAAGCATGCAACCATAAGGACAAAAACCTATACACTCAAAATCATTCTGTACCTGTACAGTCATTTGTTTTTCATTTTCAGTGTCGTATTCAGTAAATTACATGAAATGTTCACCACTTTATTATCAAACAAGCTGTATGATAGATGAGTTTGCCTAACTGTATGCTACTGTAAACGTATGGAGCATATTTACAGTAGGCTGGGCTAAGATATGATGTTCAGTAGGCTAGATGTATTAAATGCATTTTCCACTTAAGATATTTTCAATTTACAATGGGTTTATTGGGAGGTAACCCCCCTGTAAGTTGAGGAAGATCTGTATTTAGGAAACTTTCATACTGCATTATTAAATGTAATGCAGTTGTGTTCTTTTTTGATTCTTTCAATCTGTGAGATTTTCAAGACTGGAATGATGTCTCTTATGGGTATGTCCTCAGCATTTAGCTGAGTGCCTGGAAAAGTGTACCAGTTAAATCAACATTTGTTGAATACATGAAGATTAAACAATGACCAAATATGTGTTGCTCCTCATCTTTTTCTCTCCCCTTATTGCATATGAGAGGAGATTAAATTGAAACTGTAGTAAAAAATCAATACGCTTAATGAGAAATGTTATTAAAGAAATGGAACCCAGAAATTGTTGAGCTATGTTAGGCTTAAATGATTGACTGCCAATAAATATCAGTTGATTGATAACCCTGCATGTAGCTGCAAGAAGTAAATAAAGTCTCTAGCAAGACGTTGAATATAAAAAAGTTTACAAATAAGCTCAATAATGCATAATTGTGAATATCAGCAATATCACTATGTCATTTATTATTTGTACATTTGAATTTTATTATCTCCTAAGTGTCAGTACAGGGCTAACATCATAACCCAAAGTTGAATATGTAAAGGTCCTTGAGCTCAGAGTTTCTAGTCTAGAGAAGAAAGGCAAGAATGTTAATAGTTCTATTATGATGCAACAAGTATGGTAATTGTTAGACAAATAACTTTAAAAAAAGTCAAATTTAGACATAAGAAGCATTTATGTATTTGTAAAGAATGCACTGGATTTAGGTAAATTAAAAAAAAAAAAAAAAACAAGGGAAAGTTTTCCAGTAGAGAGAAGAATGTGTTTGAGAATGGTAATAATAATACAACTTGATAGTCAGAAAACAGCTAGTGTTTTGGAGGGGTTGTAGGAAAGAATGAATATGTATGAACAGTGTGAAGAATGAATAAAGAAATAGGCTTTCCATAATAAGCTAAATAATTTGAATCTTTTTCTTTTTTTCATGAAAGCTACAAGCATCCATTAATGGATTTTAAAGACGAATGCAAAATGGCCAAATATAAATTTTATGAGGCTCCATCTGCCTGTAATATGAAGTGCGATTTAAATTGGAGGGGCAGTTTCAGTAGGAAAGGATCAAGTTTGAAGAAAAGCTTACACTAAGGCAGCCACAGAGGAAACGAGATGACAGAAGAGATTTAAGATAAATAAAAAAGTTAAATTCACAAGGTTTTGTAACAGATTAGATCTGCGGGACAAATTGAGAGAGAACTTGAGAAGGACTCCGTTCTGGGCTACAATGACATGGAATAGGAAACACTACAAATGTGGCAGGTTTGGGGATAAAGATAATTGGTCTGAATTTTGATGGGGGTAACAAAGGCAAAAGAAGAATTAAATTTCCTTACCACTTACAGCCCACTGACAAGTCTTTGAAACAGGCAGAGTGACATTCTTCTAGGAACTCAGCTGCCTCAATGTTAATACTTTGCTAAAGGCAAAAGCCAATCCTAGCCCAACCTCCAGGTAAGTCTAACATCCAAATTCCTTTGGAAACTTTATCTCTACTCCCCAAGATACATGTTGGCAATCATCCTCCAAGCATATGACCCACTGATATACATCTGAAGGGTCTCATGACTATGGTTTTACTAGACAGTAATAAATGACCTTTTCCTAACAATATCTAGCCCCCTCAAGGTCCTGGAAACCTTGCTTCTAAAATTCCTTAGAGACTTATGCTATCCCTAATCCCCTCCCAACTTGAAAGTATACAATCATCCACTCCTCAGGACCCCAGGGCAGCTCTTTCTGCCCATGGGTCCCATCCCTGTGCTTTAATAAAACAACCTTTTTCCTCCAAAGATGTCTCAAGAATTCTTTCTTGGCCCTCGGCTCCGAATCCCAACATCTTTCTTACATCAGATTTCGCACATTCAAATTAAAAAAAAAAAAAAAAAGAAAAAAGAAAGAGAGAGAAGAGAAATTTTAAATAGAATTATAACTTAGAATGTATCAGTTAAATATAGTAGTTGAAGCCATGGGTTCAGACATATGATGAAAAAAATAGCTTCATCAATTTAAGAATCTATATCGATATTTAGCAAAAGTTCTTATTGAGGAAAAAAAAAGAATGTCATGGTAAAGTCATGTTTCTGTGTTAATATACTTTGTAAACTTATTAAAATAACATGATCTGTTACAACTCTGAAAACTGAACCTGAAATTGAAAAAAAAAATACATTACCAAGTACTCACAAACTAGTATGTGAATATTTCATTCACCTATCCATACATGAACATTTCATTTTTATATATTGCTATTCGCAAGAATAAGTTCCAAAAGAATATGGACAAAGACATTTAAAAATATGTTTTAAATTACTGATTTTAATACTTTCTTAAGAAGTGAATTGTAATATTCAGTGTTCCATTATATAAGCAGAACAAAGCAATTTAGGAATAATATTCATTTTAAAGCAGCATGCTCTCAGGCAATGTTTATGATCACACGCAATTTCACCAATTTAACAACTATATAGGTGGAAAATGAATGCATGTTGCATGTTTGATATTTGTGGAAAAAATCCAACATCTTTAGCCTTGCTAATGCTGCTTGCCTTCTTTGGCTTGGAAGATTTCGAATCATAAATATTCTCCAATGCCCCTTGGATTTTAAGAGCTACAATGACCTCAGGTTTATATTAAAAATAAATTAGTGATAAAAATTACATGGTGAATAATGTGTTATATTACAAACATTAAGTGTCTACATTTTTAGTTAGGGGGAAAAAAGAAATGGATTGTTTATAGTCTAGAGAAAAGGTCGATAACTTCCTTTTTAATAACCAGTTTTGATGTTATACTCCAATATGTTCCGTATTAAAATAGAACACTATAGGTTTCTAAAAAGTTAAAATGAAATCTTGCTAACTAAATTGTTTTTATTGGTGATAGATAATTTGGGTTCTGTTTTCAAAGAATAGCCTAAAAGGTAAAAATGCCCCTTTTGTATAAATGAGAACTTTAAAATTCATAGATTTAAGGGGGAAAGTTATGTCTTCACATTGTTGTATTAAACCTGAGTAACAGAGTCAGAATTCTCTATTACTAAAATCACTTCTTTCAGTCTTTGGAAACTAAGTATGACTTGGGGATTTGACTTCTAAATTTGAAATTCAGTACATATTCTGAAACATTTTTTTCATCAGAATAAAGCATAGCATTCTATATTAAGCATTTATCGGCCTTAAAAATCCAGACATATTAAAATAAAATTAAAAATAAAATTTTATTTTATTAAAGTTATTAATTTTGTTAAAATTTTATTTATTGTGCTGTGATATGTTATCTCTCAGTGCTAGTTTTGCCAGCTACGTATATACTAGGAAACCTAGCATTAAAAAAGCAAACAAAAACTAATATGCAAACTGCCACATCTACAATTAGATTCTGATTTGAGTTAAAGTGATTATTTCAACTGGTTTATTGTCTGTGAGTGATTTATCATTTTTCAAGAGAATGCTTTGCTTTAAATGGAAGTTAACTGTACATGGTGAGAATTGCTTCAGATAAGCCACAGGGATAGAACTATCTTAAAAATGATCAGAAAAACAGATGAATCATTGAACTCTATCTCTGAAACTAATAATACACTATATGTTAATTAATTGAATTTAAATAAATTTTAAAAAAAGAATAATCGGAAAACAAATCAGACTGAAAAATAAATAAATAAATAAATAAATAAATAAATAAATAAAATAAAACTTAGCAGAATATGTAAGGAGAGGCCTATTAATGCAAAATACACGGTCAAAGAAATAAGTTGAGGACTGATAAATCTACCAAAGGAACAGAGTTGTTGTACAGAGCTGCTCAGATTTGAATTCAGATGGATAATCATATTTAATCAATGCTGAAAAACAAAAGTATAAAGAAAAAAGTAGAGCATCTTCTATTCTCTTAGATGACCATGGATAGAGTAGAGATTGATGTCCTGTTCCTCCTTTGTAACAGAAGGCTAAGCAGTACACCTAGCTAAACAGTGGTATTTACCAGTCTCCCTAGTATAGTTATTGCAGTTTTTACTCATTGGTGGCCCATAAACAGTTGCAGGACTTCCAGGAATAAGTTCCTTTATCTTTTACCTGCCTTATACTGTTGTGGGTCTGGACTATAGAATGATGGAATATACATTGGTGGCAGGAGCTACAACAGCCCTCTTGATCCCTGAGATGACCTTAATGATAAAAGCCACATTCTTGGAATGACAGGAAAGAAGATGGAGGATTGAGGTCCAGATTCTCATGGAGCAATCAGGCCAGCTATGGAAGGTATATTTTAGGAAAGAATAAACTCCTCTGAATTTAATCCACTATTTTTCCTAGACTCTTCTCAGTGTGAGGCACAATTATTAACAGGTTAGACAAATGTAAAAAAAAAACAAAAATCACAGAATGATTGTTAAGATGGGGAAAAAAATAAGGAATCTACAAAGCCAGCATATTAAATTCACATGAACTTTTAATAGCTCCAACTTTTAATCTCAGTGATGTAAGCCACAGTATCATTTGTAAGAAAAGGTTTCATGCAGTATTTAAGCCAATTTGACTTTCATCTAAAGAGAATGCCAGACATAGTAAATAAAATGCAGCACCTAATTAAAGTTGAATTTCAGACAGACAAGAATGATTCTTGTATGAAGTATATCCCATGCAATATTTGGTATATACCTAGAGCAAAAAAATATTTATTGTATATCTGAAATCCAAATGTATCTGTGAGTTCTGCATTTTAACTAGGAAGTCTACCTTTAAAGTTGTTGAAAGTCATAATAATATAAATTACATCAGGTTATTTCAAAATAATATTTTCATAGGCTTTACATTTTTTATTAAGCATGATCAACAATGCCATATTGAATTAAGCCACAGATAGTGATAAAATAAATAACTTATATTTTATGTTCAACCTGGTATGCATCATTGAATTTTATGACAATCCCTCCTTTTATAGATGAAGAGACTGTAACTTAAATTGGTTCAATCAATTCATTGTGATTGCATAGCTAATAAGTGGCAAAACTAGGATTGGAATCTAAGAACCAGCTCAAGAGAAGCATGGTTAACAGGATAGTCATGTTCTAAACCTCACATCTCCTCATCTCCATCCCCTGGTCATAACTCATCAGACCAGGATTAAGACTCAGGCTCAATCACAATAATGCCAGAATTGTAGTTTGTGTGCCAAGTTCCACCCAAAGCAGGATAATGAAAGTAAACCAATGATCTATTGGAGGAACTTAGGCAGAAAGAGGACTGAGGACACATATACAAGGGAAAATATATGAATATATAGTAGCTGAGTGAATTTAATGGCATCTCTTTAAAGCAGAGATTAATACAAGTTTGCTAATAGGAAGCAAAGTCAGCATGATTCCTAAATCTTCACTGAATAGAAAAAAAGAAAAATATCTTCCAGTTTCAGTGACTATTACTGGAACAAATTTGGTGGGGGCGCTTCCTGTTAGTTCCCAAACTCTTTTATTACCATATGTGTTCTAACATTGAATTCCTGTTGTTTTAGGCAGGTTGAGTGTTTCTGTGCTGTTGAAATCTATATTAGGAAGAAAAGAAGAAAGAGGAAGAGTTGGGGAGGAGGACAAGAAAGAAAAGAAACCAAAGAACCTAGTTTAACTGAACATTTACACTATGACTTGTAGAGCGTTACCAGTTTTAAAATCCTTTTTCTCATTACTTCTCATGCAAAAATGAGTTCATTCTAGTGTTATCTTCAATTTACAGATATGGAAGTTGGGCATAGGCAGGTTAAATAATTGAAGACACATCACTCCCAAGAGACTGACTGTTAATTGGAATCCAGACCATCTGAATCCCCAGCCAATCTTGCAAACCACTGTGTCACTGCCTCTCGTATTTCAGTAGTGTTCTTTTATTCATTTGGTATAAAACAGAAGACAGGTCAAATGAAAGGCTTCTAACCACACGTAAGAGCAGAGAATATAAAAGCTACTAGTAATGTATAGGGGCCAGAATTATTTGAGATACTTTTTACAAAGGGTAGCAAAAAATGACAGTCCATCTCACTTTCATGCAGTGGTCAAACTCGAGAACTGGAGTCAATCATGCCATATAAACATTCCATCTGTACCACTTATTCACTCAACAGCCTTGGGTGAACAACTCTGTTAGCATAAATCCCCACATATGTAAATGAGGGTAAGATTCCCTGTTTTTTGTTGTTTTTTTTTTTACAGCTTCCCTATTCCATGGAGTTGTCTTTAGGGCTAATAAGATAATGAAATAGTGACATAACGAGAATTAATACGAATCTATCCTACTAAATAAATAAAATTGTATTTACAATGCATGGGAGGGAGATTAAAAACATACAGGATTTCTTCTGCAATTAAGAATGGGAACAAATGGATGTAAAAAAGGAGGGATAAGTATGCTTTTAAAAATACATCTATATTATTTTAATCTTTTGCAATCAGAAAGTATTTATGTATTGCCTAGGTAAATACATATTAACTCCTACCTAATATATATTAAAGAATCAGAAAGAATATGGAAAATTGTCATCGACTACTTTTGACATGAAAAGCACTTATAATTTTGACCTTACATAATTTAATGGGACTTAAACCCACTCTTGTGGGAATAAATGTATACTAATTGGGTATAAAACTGACTCATCTCTGGAAGTTTCAAAAGTCCTCTTTGCTTATAAACAAAGAATGAATTTTACAGTAGTAAGGTCATCTTGATCTTTCAACACATCCAAAATCTATAGCTAATGATGAAACATACATTTTAAGAAGATATAATCATAGATGTTTCTTAACATACTAAACCCATAAAATTATTTAGACAACATTCTTAGAAGCAAACAATAGAACCCATTCTAGCTAGTTTTAAGCAGGAATGCCATTTGATGAAGATATTACAGAGGTCATAGGATACCCAGAAAGGAGTGTCATCCTTAGGGAATGAGAAACCAAGAAAAAAGTACAAGCCACGTGTTGAGACTGAAGCTGAACACTGATCAACTCCAGAACTTTTATCACTGATGTCCTTGCAAGTAGGATCTGCTGCACAGCACTCACCAGGAAGGAAGGATGGATGCAGAGAGTGAATTCTGTAAAGCACCTGGTATTCCTAGTTCTTGCTTACATAATGAAGTCCTATTCAGCAGTGTCTTTGTTAGAGCCTTATTCACATATCTGCTCCCTAACTGCAAAGAAGGCTAATTAAGTAAGACTTTGGTTTCTGGCTTGGGAAAGCAAAGAACCAAAGCACTGCCAAAATATTTGAAGGGTTGTTCAAAAGATGTTGAGTAATCAGATGACACATCAGATGTCCACTAGAGACAGTACTGACTCTCTCTCTCTCTCTCTATATATATATGCACACATATATATAATAAACTATATAATAATAATAAACTATTTATTATAACAAATTATTTATATAATAAACTTACATGTTAAATTTATATAATAAATTTATTACATAATAGTTTATTATATAACATATATTTATTATGTAATATAATAAATTTATTATAATGAATTTATTATATAATAAACTTTATAATAAATATAATATTATATATACTCTAATATATGGCTGACTATATAATAGTTTATTATATTTAATGCAGTTATATATAAAACTATATAGTTTATTAACTATAATAAATTATAAATTCTATATACAGATGGATAGATAGATGGATATAGGTAGATAGTTTATTTACATGGCAAAGTCCTTATTTTATAGCAGACTTTAAGCAGGAGTAAGTATAAAACAAAACACAATGAGTAATATTTTATAATTTTTACTTCACACTTTGGTTATATTGGTAAATGCGTTTAAATGAAAACACCAGTAGTATATTGGGAAATTAAATAAATATGCCTTTCAAAGTTATCCCTGCAGTTTCATTTGGAATGCTGGTAGTTACATGTATACTATAGGTTATGAATGCTTGTCCAACTTATTTAAACGTGACCTGTAATGAAATTGAAACTTTCTAAATCTTAAAAATGTTCTTAAAATTCTCAAAATTTATCTGCTCTATGAAATGTAACCAATAAAAATCCAATTTATTGATGCCAGAATTTATCTAAAGCTTACATATATTTTGGATACCTAACTTATCTACAGTCATTTTCTTAGATATTTCAAGTTTTTAGGACAGAGTCAGAAGTTAGGAAATAAACAAAATAGTTTACAAGATACAGGCACAAGAATGTGCCTACTTTTACAGTTTTTCCAAAGATTACTCATAACATACCCTTCCTTACTGAAACAATTCAAATGAGCTTATTTTGAGGTAATCAAACCATAGCACCATAGAATAGATGGGTCTCTGGACATAACAGTGGAAAACTTGATAGTAGGAATGAAAGTAGAAAATAAAAGTTAAAATGTAGACATAACAACATATAAGCAAACCCATGCCTCTCAAAGATTGTTGAATGCTGCTGAGATTATAGCTATTCTAATCCACAGTGTGCTTGATATCTTAAGAATTAAATATTATTCTCCATGTACTCTCTGAAAAAATTTCACGGATGTAAGCAAATTTAGAAAAAAATTATTAAACAAAACTATTAAAATTGGAATGCTTCCGTTGTGAATCATTTGAGGACATTAAACAGAAATGACTCTCTTAGACCTGTGTTTTAGAGGTTCTTTATAAAGTGACGGAGAATGAGTGAATAGGTGATGAGCAATAATTAAAAAAATAACTAAAATTTATGTGCATAGAGATCATAAAATTCCAGAATCACTAACACAAAGGATTGCCCTACATCATTTCCACGGGCATCCCACAATACACTATTTTTACTTCTTTTCATCATCTAGGGAGATGTATACTTTTTAACCCTCACTTGGAACACATAGCACAGAAGGAACAGATGAATACCCTGTTTCTGTTTCATTTTCAAAGCTGTACCCTTTCAAATTGAGTTAAGATTCTGAATTTCTAGGAGTGAACCTGAGTGGAGAAATTTATTCCAATTTCATTCTAGAAAAATACACCATTTGTTGCTTGATTAATGTTTATTACTTCTAATACATTATGAAGTATTTGAAGCAAAACCTGCCTTTTCCCAATCTCTAACACCTCACAAGCTTTAGACTGTTGCTCAACCATAATAGCGAATACATAAAGATAAATTGTTGATAATTGTAGAAATTCTGACAATCAGACGGAATTGGCTTAAGTTGATATGATCCTGCTAACACAGTTCTACCTAACCTGCTTACCACATCCACACAAGCGATCTGGATAATTTCAAATGATCTGTAGGGCACCTTCCCCAGTCAGTAGTGTGGATATGACAATTTTCCAGTAATTCTCTTCTACTCCACATCCAATATTCATTAAGCTCCTCAGACTTCATGAAGTCTGGAGTATATCATGTGAAATACACACATATAAAGCAATGTCTACTTATGTACTCACATTGATGTCTTCCAAATCTAAATTATTTAGAATAATATTGTTCCTTTTCCAGATGATGGGGGGTCTCAGTGCCCCCTGAATGGCACAGCTCAGAACAGCACTTTGTCCCACGGTTGCCGCTGTAATGCTCAGTTTCTGATCTTCAGGCAGACTCAACTGGATAACCTCTGTAAAGATAGAGTGTCAGTAATATTGATGAGCATGTAGTTTAATAAGGTTAATTAGTATAAAGTTTCTGAATACTAGTAATTAAGGTTTTTAGTTTGAATAAAATGGAAAAAAGCTTGTGATGAAATGAAAAAAAGGGATAAATTGTTTCCAATAAAAGGTCAGAATGACATTTCAATTTAATTGATTGACAAGCATCCTCATGAGGCAAAGAACTATTAAACATGAAATGAATATCAGAAGTAGAGTTATAATAAGCCTGGCAGATTGCACCCAAAAGAGATATAAATTATTTAACTGCCAAATCGACATGTAGTGTGTCATCGGCATTGAAGTAAAAATGATGTTGTTTATTCACTGATAGATTTATATTGTAGGTGAGGTGAGATCATTGCTGGCTGGCTTCAGAGAACACTAGCATAGCTGAATGGATAAAATGCATCATTATGCTGGGAAACATAAATTGACTCTAAAGGGATAAGATTTATTTGGGAAGTTGACGGAGGAAAAACTGAAGTTCACCAACCAAACAGCAATTAAGTGAAATGCTGTCAGCTGCCTTTATCAGTCAGACAATGTTGGTACAGTACCGTTGCTTCCTGATCCTTAAATTTTAAAGTTAAAAATAATATTTTTAACTATTCAACACATTTCTCCTAATAATTATGCCAAACCAGAAAATACAATTTGTAATCTGGATCTGGCTTTCCTTTTCTGTTTTCAGACAATCTTTACCAATTATGGGAATTAACAAGTCTGTCATTGTGGATTATCATGAGAGATGATTAGACGATCCTACCAGTTTTCATCCATGTGAAAGCTTTCCATTAGTTCTCATCAGCTGATATTCACAGACACTAACTTTTCTACACTGAATGAGTTTTACATTTTGTCTTTGCTCAGTCTTAGGCAGGGTAGAATATCACAGATCAGTATTCTGAAATGAAATTTCCTTGGGGGGGGTGAGGGGGGACAATGATCATCTTTTGTTTCTTTGTTGTGATTGATACTATTTTTCATGGGGGCGTTGAGTATAGAAAAGTGGTGGCTTTTAATTTGTAATAAATTAGTATTAGGTGCGATCTTTGCTGTCTCCTCTGCAAAGCCCTCCCTTTCCTTTCACCATTCTACCTTCTTTTTCCCTCTCTCTGAAACCCATGTCCTCCTGAAAAAAAAGAGAAATGCCAATCAAATACATTTTATAGAATGTAACTATTAAGTAAACAGTTACTTTATTTTTTGGTACCATCACAAGTTGTCATGTCAAAAATGGCATAGGTTTTTGTATTGGAAGACCGGGATTGAACATACAATCCTCCATATGCACATCCTAAGCATTAATGTTAAATGATCTCTGTTGTCATAAACCCTGTCTGCCACACCATTAGCTGATGAATATAAATGAAATAAACTGACTCTTACTTGTTGTATAAGATCTAGTGTCTATATCTAAAACCCTTAATGACTTAAGGCAACAGTGCTTTGTGTTGTCAAAGAAGAGGGTGGGCATGCCTTTGAAATTGAAAAACCCTATGAGAGAGACTCAGCCCAAGTTTATTCTTTTTGTCATGGACATCATTTATAGAAATGATACAAATGGGTAACATGGACCTTGCTCATTCATTTGTATTGGCAGCCTAATGTTCCCTAATGACATTTATCCATATTCACATTTTACTTCAATGTTTCTTGAGCAATAAGAACATAGGCAATATGCTTAATCTTCTTTTCTTTAATACTCATACTCTTTCTTTCTTTCCGTAAAATCACTAAGATATATTTAGTCAATTAGGCATAGAAAACATTTGAAATTTGCAGGCACAATGTTTCTTTAGGTCTTTTTTTTTTAAGATTTTATTTATTTATTTGAGACAGAGAGCAAGGGGGGTAGAGGCAGAGGAAGAGGGAGAGAAAGAATCTCAAGCAGACTCCACACTGAGGATGGAGCCTGACATGGGGCTCAATCTCACAACCCTGAGATCATGACCTGTGCTGAAGTCAAGAGCTGGACGGACACTTAACCGACTGAGCCACCCAGTCATCCCTAGATCTTTTTTTTTAATATTACAAACTTAGAGAAAAAGGGAGAATTATAAAAGTAAGAACATTGTGTAGAGTATTATAAGGATTATTAATAATTTTTCATTAACATTTCTGAATTCCAGCTTCTGGTTTCTCATAAAATCATGTAAGAAATAATGGGACATCTGGTTCTAATATCAGCATGTTAGCATTGGCTATTCTGACATTTAGAAATACAATTGCTACTAAGTCACCTTGGAATCTCTTCACTAACCTCCTGCATCTGGTATTAGGTCCCGGGCCATTCAAATTAGTTGTGCTTTTGGTAGTTATACATTAACAATGTTAATTAGATAATATGAACATGTTAGAATAAATGTTGAGATTTGGCATAACAATGTTGGACATCTTTGTAAAATGTAATTTTTTTGAGAGGATGCATAATGAGAAATAAGAATTACTATTCACCCAGGGCATATTAACTTGCACAGTAAAGAAGTTTTTCTTTAATTTGGAAATTACATTTTAAAATTATTTTTAAAACTATCTCAGTAATATGTATGATTAAATAATGATATGTGTTTTGAAAACTCTTTAGAATTTTTTCCTGCATATTTCATGCTACATATACATTTCTCCTCCTCCCTAATATATCATATAGAACTACATACACAAAGCCAATTATGTTCACTTGCTACTTCTCAAATTCGAGTGCTTTTTTCCTTAAATAAATATGGCAGCAAGATGTCTTTTATCTACAAAATTGTCATGCTTATCTTTACTAGTCTTTCTGACAGCTATTAACAAGTAAAGATTTAATCTCACACACTAACATTAAACACTATTACTCTTATATTTTAAATTTCACCAAACATGCTTTAATGGTGAAGAAAGTACACATAAAGCATATCGGATTTATGTTTTATAAAGAAATGGTGATCATTTCTAGAAATGCATTAACAGGCTAAAACAATAACTACCAACCAATTTATAAGCCAATTTAAGATTTATTTTAAGAGCCATTAGTACAGGTTGGTTGTCTCTGAGTGTTTGTGTATATTTAGTGTTCATAGTTGTCACTTTAGAAATGAGTTCCCAGAAAAAATATTGAAAATTTAATTTCTTGTTAATTAGTATTAATCTACATTTTCATAGATATACATGAATGATAGCATATTTCATTCTATGGCATTCTATCCATATCTTATGTGAGTTATGTACAGACACCTGCTTTGCAGAGAATACGATCTACGATTTTCGTACCGTCCACCAACCTTTCAGCTCCAATGATAATGCACTTATGAAAAGTCTTCTTTAAGTAAAATCATGTATCACATGATATCAAGAATCAGTTGATGTCTTAAAGATAAAAACATAAAAGCACCTAGACTAGGTATGACAGATGGTACTAAGTTTTTTGAGACACTTCAGTACTTCTTTTGACCTATAAGCTTTGCTTCCTATTGGAGGACCTTTCAGCATCCAAGGAAAGAAATCAGAGCCCTAGCTGTGGTGTTTCCTCTAATCTCACGTTATGAAGACTACTAATGCCATTTCTACATCAGCTTTTTCTTTTGGCTACTTGGGAAAGGGAAGAGGCAAGTAAAATAGTGTCTCCCTGCGGAACCCTTTCTGCACTTCCTCATTTTCACAACTTAACTTAGAGGAATATTAAGAGCTTGCTTTCGAAGTGATGAAAAATTGTAAGTCTCTTCAAGCCGAATCTGAAGCCAGAGAGAAAAGTACAGTAGAGTACAACCTCAACCACAGCAGGTAAGTATTTATGAAGCATTTATTCCAATAGCAACTAGGTGATAGAAATAGTAATAGGAACATGGGTAAAAATAGTATATGTTCTAAAAATAGTACAAAAAAAGGAATAAAATAATATGAATCTTTGTGAAACACGAATTAAAAAGAAGATGATTTTAGTAACTTTGACTAAAAATCAATTCTTTTAAAAATCAACAGAAAAATGTAATTTATCATAAACAGATTCTGTTCTTTTGAAGCTCCTAAGTACATACTTATGTTGAATATTTGAATACTAGTGTCATAATCTTATTGCCCTAATCATGCTTATAAATACTACTATAGGAATGATATTTTATCAGTAACATTTTCAAATTACATGTATTTTTCCCTTCTCTACTCCATTAAAAGTAATTGCTAATTAAAAACAGGTAAAATAAAATACTTAAGTCAGAAATGTATCACACACACACAAAAAAAGACACTTAGAAATCCCAAGTGGAATACTTAGTTATTCTCATAATAAAACCACACTTATTCAATGACACAATCCTTAACTAACTAGAATATTCTGATGGTATCTTCTGTCAAGAAATAGGTGATTTTACCAGGCCCAGACGGTTTTCCTGGGGAATTCTACCAAACATTCAAAGAAGAAATAATACCTATTCTCCTGAAGCTATTTCAAAAAATAGAAACAGAAGGAAAGCTACCAAACTCATTCTATGAGGCCAATATTACCTTGATCCCAAAACCAGGCAAAGACCCCACCAAAAAGGNGTCAGTCGCCTTTCTATTCACGAATAACGAGACTGAAGAAAGAGAAATTAGGGAATCCATCCCATTTACAATAGCACCAAAAACCATGCGTTACCTTGGAATTAACTTAACCAGAGACGTAAAGGACCTATATGCTAGAAACTATAGATCACTTTTGAAAGATATTGAGGAAGACATAAAAAGATGGAAAAATATTCCATGCTCATGGATTGGAAGAATTAACATAGTTAAAATGTCCATACTACCCAGAGCAATCTACACTTTCAATGCTATCCCGATCAAAATACCGAGGACATTTTTCAAAGAACTGGAACAAATAGTCCTTAAATTTGTATGGAAACAAAAAAGGCTCCGAATCTCCAAGGAACTGTTGAAAAGGAAAAACAAAGCTGGGGGCATCACAATGCCGGATTTCGAGCTGTACTACAAAGCTGTGATCACAAAGACAGCATGGTACTGGCACAAAAACAGACACATCGACCAATGGAACAGAATAGAGAACCCAGAAATGGACCCTCGGCTCTTTGGGCAACTAATCTTTGATAAAGCAGGAAAAAACATCCGGTGGAAAAAAGACAGTCTCTTCAATAAATGGTGCTGGGAAAATTGGACAGCTACATGCAAAAGAATGAAACTTGACCACTCTCTCACACCATACACAAAAATAAACTCCAAATGGATGAAAGACCTCAATGTGAGACAGGANCGTGATACCGGAATCCATCAAAACTCTAGAGGAGAACATAGGCAGCAACCTCTATGACATCGACCAAAGCAACCTTTTTCATGACACATCTCCAAATGCAAGAGAAACAAAAGATAAAGTGAACTTATGGGACTTCATCAAGATAAAAAGCTTCTGCACAGCCAAGGAAACAGTCAAAAAAACTAAGAGACAGCCCACGGAATGGGAGAATATATTTGCAAAGGACACCACAGATAAAGGACTGGTATCCAAGATCTACAAAGAACTTCTCAAACTCAATACACGAGAAACAAATAAACAAATCATAAAATGGGCAGAAGATATGAACAGACACTTTTCCAATGAAGACATACAAATGGCTAACAGACACATGGAAAAATGTTCAAAATCATTAGCCATCAGGGAAATTCAAATCAAAACCACACTGAGACCCCACCTTATACCAGTTAGAATGGCAAAAATAGACAAGGCAATAAACAACAATTGTTGGAGAGGATGTGGAGAAAGGGGATCCTTCCTACATTGTTTGTGGGAATGCAGGTTGGTGCAGCCACTCTGGAAAACAGTGTGGAGGTCCCTTAAAAAGTTAAAAATTGAGCTACCCTATGACCCAGCCATTGCACTACTGGGTGTTTACCCCAAAGATACAGATGTAGTGAAAAGAAGGGCCATATGCACCCCAATGTTCATAGCAGCATTGTCCACAATTGCTGAATAGTGGAAGGAGCCGAGATGCCCTTCAACAAATGACTGGATTAAGAAGTTGTGGTCCATATATACAATGGAATATCACTCAGCTATCAGAAAGAATGAGTTCTCAACATTTGCTGCAACATGGACGGCACTGGAGGAGATAATGCTAAGTGAAATAAGTCAAGCAGAGAAAGACAACTATCATATGATTTCTCTCATCTATGGAACATAAGAACTAGGATGATCAGTAGGGGAAGGAAGGGATAAAGAAAGGGGCGTAATCAGAAGAGGGAATGAAACATGAGAGACTATGGACTATGAGAAACAAACTGAAGACTTCAGAGGGGAGGGGGGTGGGGGAATGGGATAGACTGGTGATGGGTAGTAAGGAGGGCACGTATTGCATGGTGCACTGGGTGTTATACGCAACTAATGAATCATCGAGCTTTACATCGGAAGCCAGGGATGTACTGTATGGTGACTAACGTAATATAATAAAAAATCATTAAAAAAAATAATAAATAAATAAATAAATAGCAAATAGAAGCTTCCAACAACAACAAAAATAGAAATAGGTGATTTTAAAATAAATGTTAATGTTTACCTAATTTAGACTTGTCAAGATATACACTAATTTATTATGATAAAATGTCTTGAAATTTTATACTAATTGCTTATCTTCACACTATTGTATGCTTATATCAGAATGTGCATTGCAAAAATAAAAATAAATGTAAAAAGAGATCTAGAAACATTCCTTGGTAGCAATGGATTGGATAATTTGGACTAATTCTTCCACCAGAGAAGTAACATGGCAACAAACAAACAACAAACAAATCCAGAATAAATAGAAATAATATTTTTAAAAGAATAGATGAAAATGAAAGACGTATTCTTTTCCATTCTTATCTCATGAAAGCGATAACAAGACAGTGAAGAACTGCCCAGTCTATATCTTGAAGAGAACTGTAACTTAGAGACTTAAGATTGCACCTTCAGACACACAGCACTTTGGGAATTTTTCCATCTTGAGAAGATGACTGAGGCTTAAATGCCCTTTGGTGGCTTTTTGTTCCTCCAGGCAGATGGGATAGGTGTGATAATGGACTGCCACCTTCTCTGTGCTAGGACTTTAAGATGACTTACTCTGCAAGTGAATAGTATGGACTGTAGCTCACTTTTCTAGGTATCTCTTAAAATATAAAATCTTCCCCTCAGTAAAATAATGTCATCCTAGTCATCGAATCATCATTATAAACAATTCTCAAAATAAAATGTCCAGCAAATAGTCAAGGATAACAGGGTATACACAGACAGAAGACAGCATGATGAGAATGAGCAGAGAGAGCATTCAATAATAATAAACCCACAAGGATTATAAAATATATTGTTTATGAAAATAAAATCAGTTTAGAAAATTTGACAAAGACCTTCAATATACAATCTATAAACATTATAAATTCATGAAGGAGCCAAATAGAAATTATATAAGTAGAAAGTGTAATAACTGAAATTAAGAATTAAACTGATATGCTTAAGAACAGATTAGACACAGCAGAAAAGATAATTACTAAACTAAGGAAGAGATTAAAAGAAACATTACAGAATGAAACATAGAAGGATGAAGATTTGAAAATACATGTGAGGGTAACAAAAAGAGGTTTATGTGGAGCCCCCAGAGGGAGAAAACAAACAAAAAAAATGAAACAGAAGTAATATTTGAAGAAATAGTACCTGAGGATTTTCCATAAATGTTGAAAGATACCAATCAATAGATTGAAGATCATCAAATGTTTAGCAAAGCAAGTGAAAAACTACAATAATCTACACTTAGACACTTAATAGTGAAATTGAAAAAAAAAATCAAAGAGAAAGAAACTTCTTAAAATTGTGTGAATAAGAAAATACAGATTGCCTTCACAGCAAGTGGAGACAGGACAGTAACTGGTATCACGGGCAAAAATAGGAGCAAGAAGCTAGTAAGATTATATCATACAAGTGATGAAACAAAATAAAATCAACCTTAGAATTTTATCCACATAAATAAAAATTAAAATAAATATATTTTTAAAAACAGTAAGACAGTTCATCTCTAGTAAACTTGTCTTAAGGTAAATTCTGCAGGATAACCTTCTGACAGAAGGGAAATGCTTCTAGATGAGAGCTCAAAGACGCAGGAAGGAAAGGAGAGCAAAGGTGTTTCAATATAAGTGTTAAAATTTAACAGTAAACTTTGTTACTTCAAGAGTACCTGATAATATAAAAGAGTATCTTCATAGTCTGGGGGCAGAGAAAGATTTTTTAAAGCACAGAAAAACCAAAACAAACAACAACAACTAACTCACCACAAGGGAAATGATTTATAAGTTTAACCACATCATAATTTAGATCATCTGTTCCTTAAAATATACTTTTAAGAGACCAAAAATGCAAGCCACCAAGCAGGAAAAGATACTTGCCATCCATAAAACTAACAAAGATCTCATATAGAGATTTAATAAAGATCTCCTAAAAATTAATAAGTAAAAGATAATTCCAAAGAACCCCAACCAAAGACTTGAAGAAATATTCTATGAGTTAGTTAATCCATATGGCTAAGGAAAATCTGAAAAAGTATTTAACAATATGTGTAATCAGGGAGATGCAAATTTAAGCCAAAACTTTCAGACTGGAATAAATTAGAAAGTCTAGTGATAAGTTTCGGAAGTATATGAAGCAACAGAAATTCTTATATTCCTTGAAAAAAAGTGTAAATTCACATATATACTTTCTTTCTCCATTAGTAAATAAAGCCTCATCTACACAAACTTGCCCTGCCAATTCATGTTTCCAAGTTAGCCATGTGCCTTGCAGAAGCCTAGAGTGTAAGAGTGTTTGGGTGTTATTAAAAAAAAAAAAAAAAAAAAAAAAAAACCAGAGGTAGCAATGCATATATTACCAAGATACCTTTAATGCATTGGACAGAGGGGAGGAAAAAAAAAAAGATAGAGAGAGAGAGAGGTCTAAATTGGGAGAGAAGAATCTGGTGAGGAATAGAATAGAATAGAATAAAAAATTCCTAAGTTTATCCTGAAGAAAAAAAGCCGCTAGACAGGAAAATTCTAAGAATACCAGTGAGAATGGAATTATTTCTGCCCAAGTTCTGAAAAAAAACCAGAAGGACTTAAAATCAAAAGCATAAATAGTATTTAGCAGTTAGTTAAAACAAAAACATCATTTCTTCCTGTCATTGGAGGGATTTAAAAGTTATGGGAAGATATTTTTTAAAAAGACTTCAATAAGAGAATTTCTATACAACAATGAAGCAAAAGTTCTTGTACAAATGGAATTTCATTTTTTAATCTCTTTATAGCTCTGTAATAAGAAAAATACAGTAATATAGACAGGACTGTATTTGATAATACTTCAAGACATTTTATATGTTAACAATGTAAGCCATGTTTTCTTTTTTTATTAATGATTTTGATATTCCTTCTGTGATCTTATAAATGTAGTGCAATTACCATTCAACTTTTCTGTTCAATTTTATTTAATTTCTCTCTTTCAAATAAATTATATACAGTTGAATTTTAAACTGAAATATGTGAAGAATAAGCCTATCCATTTCAGTGATATGTATAACACTAGCAACTTGGAAAATAATCTTTCTAATGAATAATAGTTTCCCTTCAAAATTTGACCTAACAAAAATTGTATCCAACAGAGAGAACTGGGTGGTCACCCAAAGTAATCAAGTTAATTTTAACATTATAATTTGGAAAACTTCAAGGGTAGAGACAATATCATCAAGAGTCACATTTGAGACACCACTGGGATGCTTGCCTCAGTTTGATTTCTAATGCACACTCTTTAGAAGACTTTTGACAAGTTATTTAAACTCTGTGAGTCTCAGTTTTTCTATCTTTACAATAAAGATGGTATCTAACTCTTGAAAATACTGTGAAGATAAGGTATGATATTTTAAAATACTTATTACTGTGCCTGGTCTTCAGTAAATTCTGGATATGCCACAACTGTTACTACTAGCGGAAAGCTATTGAAGTATTTGTAGGTTAAGATAGGCCCCATTTTACCATGTTTAGGAATTATGATCACTTTGATAAAGGCACTGCTTATATAAATTGTATTGGTTTAATTTTCATAGATATTACTTAAGCATGAGAAGAAAAACCCAGGCTCATGACCCACAAGGCAACTTAGGCTCTATTTTAGTTCTACTCTTACATACAAACTAAGTGCCCTTTACGTTTTACTTAACATGCATACTTTAAAAATGGCTATTAAACATAATGATAATCACTCTCCTACCTTCAAATATCATGAAAAACATACTGAAATGTTGAAGAAATCAAATATATTTTTCCTGTACAATTTGTGATATAAACACCATGTGTGATTTGAGAAAATTTGATATTATTCTCTAAATGCCTAAATTACTGAATACATGAAATACTGAATAAATTACTATTTCTAATAATCTTTTAAAAGTTCTGGTGTGATCATTTACAAATGGAATTCAATGTAGTAAATTGGGAGGAAAAATTGCACAGACATATGAAGGGAAGAATCTAACATGAAGAGCTTGCTGTGAATCCTCATTTGTCAGTCTGGGCAAAGCAATCAGCTAATCACTACCTATTGCCTGTATGTTAACAGTGGGTTCAGTGGTGTGTTAAAAAGCTATTACGGACATAAGGAAAGAATGTTAACCTGTGTCCATTCCTTCAACTTATCTCAAGGAAACCCCAGGACGTTAATGTTAGAGTCAATCAAATGGCACATTATTTGCTCCGTCTTTAATAAGTTGAAAATTTTTCACTATTTTTTAGATTACAGTCAGTCAGAGCTAAATGAATGAACTCTTCCCTTATGCAGTGTAAGATAGACTTTTGAGCATTTCAGACTGAAAAAGGTTTTAGTATTGTTTGCCTAATTAAAACAATTCAGGTAAAGGAGATTGCTGTTTGCCATAACACACTGCTATTAACTGATAAAACTGAAACTGAGATCCAGAGCATCAGCCTACACTATGAAGTTTTACAGAGTTAGAGTCTCCCTATTATGTTGCAGCAAATAGATGTGAAAGATGGGGAATTGAACATTGGCTGTTCATTTTGGCAGCTCTTCATAGCTTTAGAAGACTGGGTCTCAGCTATGCAAATTCAGAAACAAATTTAACAATTCATCCAGAATTAATTAAGCTATTGGGGATTGACTGAGCTAATCAAAATCACAGGATACCTTTGTTTATACTGGAACACCAATTTATTCATTTACAATTGGGAAAGCATCAGGTTTAGTAAGTAGTGTCAGCTGTGAGCCTGGGAATCTCCCTCCTAATGCACAGGTCAAAAGCTTCTCAAGATTGATGAACAGAAAATTACAAAAAAGGGGGTCAGCTATTCTCAAGCCAGTCAAGCTCTAATCAGCTAATGAATTGCCCTTTTCAACTCTAAAGACATTTCTGTCTAGAGAGCCTTTCTTTCCCTTGTCACTTTCAAGTTTACTGACAAATTCTTAGCCCTTAGCCCCTTGTTTTTTTTTACACCATGCAAATCACCATATGTTTGCAACTAGAGCATTAACTCAGGTAGGCTATAAAAGAGTTGAGTATATAAGAGCCTTCTTCACCTCAGTAAATGTTCCCAGAGTCCTGGGCTTGGCAAATGATGCCCCTGCACCAACTCAGGCCCACAAGTTGTTTTTGTAAGTAGAGTTGTATTGGAACACAGCTATATTCATTTATTACTGTATTGTCTTTGGCTGATTTCAGTTATATAGGCAGAGTTGAGTAGTTGTTAACAGAAATCTTATGGTATGCATAAGCCTAAGATATTTATTCTTTGGCCCTTTATACGAAGTTGCCTAGTCATTGAAATACTACTTGCAGGTTTTATATCCCTTTAACATGCTTTAGTTACTTAAATGTGATCTATTGGATTCTTGATCATTTTCCAGGTTCAGAACACCAAGCATAAAATAATTACATACAGAATACATGGAAACTGTTCCCATTTATATATGGGTGAATTTGTAAACTACCACTGTATGTTTTTTGTATTGCAAATTTTCTTTATTTCCTTTTTTCTTTTTTTCATAATTTTTTATTATGTTATGTTAGTCACCATACAGTACATCCTTAGTTTTTGAAGTAGTGTTCCATGATACCACTGTATTTTTTTATCATCTTTGAAGCTTCCCGTAAATAACGAAGGGATGAGTTTCTCTAATAACTATGACAATTATTACTCTTAAAGTACAAAACAAAATGTAAAAGTGAGTCGTTTGTCTGGCCCAAATGTAAATTCCTCGTTCTGGATAGTAGCATCCTACTGGGTCTATCTTCTCCAAGTTTATCACGTAGAACAATGATCATTTCTTTTCTCTTTTTAACATCCAATCAAAATCTTAATTCTCAGGACACATTTCTCAGCCAGAAGCAAAGCAATCTGATTATCCCATGTAAGTCATTCACAGTACTAATTTGTGAACAAGCCTGATTTCCAAGAGAGAATTTACATTTTAATAGGGAACATTTTAATTCAAATGTATCTTTAACCACCAAAATGCTTAGCAGAAATGCTTACGAGAAGGAAAACCTTCTAAGGAATCTTTGTCAACTCTACTACCACTTCTCGCTAAGAAATCAGAGGGACCTACATCGGACAAAGACAACCTCAGTCTAACTGAATTTAAGACAAAACCTGTTGAGATTATAGGGCTCTGACCTTTCTCTTCTTAGAGCATTTGCTTTGAAAATTTGTTACTGTAAATTTCTTCTCTCTCCTCTTTGAGATGTAAATCTTCTCCAGGCCTCTAGTCTGTTATACCACCCAGGAACACCTTTCTCAAGGACCTCAGAGCCATCCTCTTGAAATGTAATCATTAAGGAAGATAGTGTTCTTATCACAATCTCTGTAAGAGGGTGTGAGGCTAACTCCAATTAGCGCCATGGAGCTGACACACTTGGCCTTCTCAAGTTGACCACCATCTTCTCCACCCCATTGCCATTCAGTACTTTTCAATTTGCTCACCCTGGTGCTTTCTAACTCATCTGCCTTTTGTTTCAGCGGGGTTGAGTTCAGTCTTTCCCCCCTATTACAATAGTCTTTCTTGCCTTTTTAACTTGTGGGGTGCAGTTTTTCATTGAAAATCAGAAATCAGTTTTCCTTTCCTGAAAAAATCATGGTATTTGCTTACCTTTACTTCCTACTTTCCAATCATTCTCAAGAGAGAGGGAGTTTACAAAGTATTAATTTATGGTCTATCATTCTAGGGAGGTCTAGAATTGAAGAAAACAGATGACCCTCATTTATTTTCACCTATCCCTCCAAAAGCCATAAATTTAAGGATTTTTACAAGCTTATGATTGTCGCCATACAATGATGGTTTTATATCACTTATAAAGCTAGGAATGCATCTTCTCTGCATATGAATGTAGTTTAAATTACTTTAAATATGTACTTCTCTTAGGAACTTCTAGGCATTATTTTAAATCATATCACTACCTGAAAATTACAAGTCCTTCCAAATCCTGTGTAAATATAGTACAATTAGAAGCTTTCTAGTAAATCAAAGACTGTCTTAATGCCTAAGAACTCAGATTTAGGGTCATTTATCTTCATCATCAAAACAAAGAAGAGAAGTGAACAATAATGCACTTTACCCAGTAAGTCTGAATAGATGCTCTATACATTGACTGCTAAAATTAATGTACTAGATTTAAATTATACAAACTGAAAAGTTTTTATGTAAATTAGAACTTGCATGGCTTTAATTGAAATTCTACATGTATAAATCTCATAATTGCTAAAGCACATTTGATTATTTGAGAAAAGGGATTCAGTATAATAAATGTCAAAATCTACATTTTGTGGCTTTTTTCATGCAAAAATCTCAGTCTTTTATGTCAATTTGATATTTGCAGTACGTTTCTCAATTTTTTTGGATATTTTACTAAGGTACCATATCTTCATCCTGCTCATTTGAGCAAATTTGTAAACAGTACTGACTAAGAAGTTAAATATATTTCTTTTTAAAAGAAACTGCTCAAGTTAATCCAAAAAGATTTTTAGTAATTCTTAAATAGTAAAACTACTTATTATAGCATCATATGACAAACACGGAAAACATGTATTTTTTTTTGTTAAGTAGATAAAAGAGTGGTTCAAACTCACAATACTGATGAATTCCAGCCTTTGACACTATATTTATTTCTTTCTAACAAACAAATGCTAATTGTCAAATGTTGGTTTTCTTATATTTAAGTCTGAGTTTTCTATTACAAATTTGTGATAGAAGATGCATAATTTATCTTATCAGATAACATCTCTTTATATTTTTAAGTGATAATTTGATAATATATTTTTCTATTTATTTAAATTCATGAAAAAAGACTTACAAGTTGTTTTAAAAATTATATAAAATTAGTACAGTATTTCAATATATATTTATAAAATGTCGAAGAAAAAAGCCATAGCATGTTAACTTTTATAATCTATTTTTTTTAAAGATATATTTATTTATTTGAAGGAGAGAGAGAGCACGAGCAAGAGGGTCAGAGGGAGAAGGAGAGAGAATCTTAAGCAGTCTCCATGCTGAGCTGGGAACCGGATGCAGGGCTTGATCTTGATCTGAGATCATGATCTGAGTCAAAACCAAGAGTTGGACGCTTAACTGACAGAGCCACCCAGGCACCCCCTTAACCTTTATAATCTAATCCATTTAGAATTGAAGCTATTTCAAGGTACAAACACTATATTTCATACAGCATTGTCAACAGAGTGATTTTGTTTTGGCTGGATAATATTTAGTAAACAATTAAAAGCAACTAAAGGAGTAATGCAAAAAAAAAAACCCCACTCTATAGGGTTTCACTATTAATAGACATTTTCTAATGCAAATAAATATTTGGTGGGATACTAAATTTTAACCTTTTATTGTAACTGTAAACTGTACAGTGCATTAACACTGTAACTGAAGGAATTTCTTTGGGCAGAAAGTATGGATGGAAAGAATAGCAATGAGGAAAGAAAAAAATTAAAAGATTTGGTACAGCTGAATTCATCTTGCTTCTTTTCTTCATTGCTACCCTAGCCTTTGATGTAAATAATAAGAAATGATCCATATCCCTTTTATATTTCCATATGCCTTAGAAAAAATAAATTGCTCCAACACACAGCAACCAGAGCTGCCCAGTTCAGCAGCATATTTGGATTTTCTCAAGCCACACTCGAAAGCCTGGCACTGCTGTCATATAGTATGTCATCATACCAAGTGGCTCCCTGACAGGCTTGTTTGATTGAAGTATCATATATCAAAGAGATAGCTAGTGACCAAGGTAGAAGCACAAGTTGGCAACTTAACAGTTTATAAGGAACAATGTAACAAAGGTGAAACCATGCCCTACAGATTTAATGAGGTTGAAACTAGTAGAAAGTTTAAATCTTGTTTTTCAGAGAACCGTTTTCCCCTAATTAGCTATTGTGTCTTTTCAGACTCCACTAATAAACTCACTAGCTGTCTCTACAGAAGCCTGGACTCAAGGTCAACTAATAGGGTTCCAGCCTATGAATAAAGAAGGCTCTGCATTCTTTACACAAGATAATGAGTCCAAGACCCTAGCCAGTTTATAGCAGCTCTCAGAGCCTGCGCATAGCCCCTTCTCCTTGTCCAGATAACCCTTGATGTCAAGGGCTGAATCTTGCCTCATTTTGGTGTTGTTGCCACAGCAAAGTGAGCGTAGGATGTATGTTACATATATGTTTGCTCAACATGCTTGCTCCATCTTTCCTCATGAAGAGTCCTAAAGTTCATCAATATGTATGTAATCTCAACCGCTATGATGATTAAAAAACAAAAAACCAAACAAACAAAAAAATCTTGTTCTCTCCCCATTCAGGGAGGCAGATTTTGAGCCTTGTCTTCCCTCTCCTGGCTGCCTCTCAGATACACTCTTTCCTTGCTGCATCCCTGATGTCTCAGTGATTGGCTTTGCTCCCCATCGGCAGACAGACTCGGGTTGGGTTACAAGGGCAATCGATATACAGAAGGCACCAAGGGGGACTATTAACTTTGATAAAGAAACATTTCAGTCAAGACATGTACCATTCCATTTAACAGAGAGATGCATATAAATCTTATCCTTGGGAGAATTCTCTCAGACTTGAGCACCCAGCTGTTACACTTCTGAGACCCCACAGGAGACAGAGCCCCCCTCTCCCATATGGAAGTTTCGTGCCACAAATATAATCTCTCGATTACTCAGCTGGGATATCTGTTACAAAATTAATATCATACAAATAGAAATAAAAACATAAACACAAGACCGTAGATAAAGCAGGATACTTCATAAGCATTTCACTTCACCATATAGATATAACTCTAAATAGATATGCTTCTAATCACTTCAATAAAAAAGTTTAAAATATAACAATTGATAAACAATTACTTCATTGCTCAATATTAACAAAATAATAACATACATCATTTAAAATTATGTAGAGACATTTCATTAGTGTTACTACCTCCATGAAAATTCGATAAACCAATATAGGTATATTTATTTTTGAACTTGGTCTATAAAGAGTGTCACATCATAGTCTCTAAATACACATTTACTAGAATTTCATTTATTCTGGAAATTGGAATACAAATGAACAACAGAACACAATATTTCCCCAGTACCACTTAATTATCAATTTAATATTAGATAATCCAGACATTTAGCTCACCATTTTGTTAAAATAGCAACACCCAGGAACACACCGAGATTCTTAGCTAATTCCGCTGATGCTCATAAAGGCAAAGCTCTGTAATTAGCACAGTTAAAGGAAGTATTTTTATATAATCCATTTTTTTATTTATCAAAATTCTAATTTGGTGGTTTTAAGAAGCAGGGATTTACTGTGTTATCATGAAAGCATAAACTTGTGTGTAGTAATTTTCTTAGGAGTATGAATATTATAATTCTAGTGAAATAAGAAAAAATATATTCTTTTCCCTGAAGGTATGTTGCATAATCGTATTTTAATAATATTGCTACAAAATACTTATATAAATGTGCTTTTAAGGAAAAATTTAAAAACAAAACAAAACCTAGAATCATGATATAATTTATGCTAATATGATGCTGTCTGATAGAAAATCTTTAGAAGTTATTAATATATATTTTTTATGAATGGTAAAATTCATATTTTCTCAGAAGAGGAAGAATTGAAAAAAATATTAGACTTAACAACATGTAATATATTATTACATATGAAATATTACCTTGCTATGTGGCATATAGCCAATATAAACTAATTTATATTATATGATCTTAAGGGACAAATCACATTGGAAAAGTGTAAACTGGCTCCTGGTGTGATTCCGAATTTGAATTCTGATTCTAGCACTTTCTTGTTAAAACACCTTGGATAGGAATTACAAACTGCCCTCATAGAAATCAATAAAATTAATGAAAGGTAGGGATATTGGCAATGGGGTGAAGGAAATAATTATAAATATGCTCTTTTGGTTTTCCCTCATCAAGAAAGATACAATATTCACAACAATCTTTGGTCTCAATTCTTAGACTTTAGGGCTTAGAGAAATGTAACAAAGGAACAGTAAACTAACTGATCTTTGTAGTTTTAAGACCCAGTTTCTTTCAGGTCCTGTTTTCATCATTATTGCTACTACTAATGATAATATAAATTACACAAATAAATCATTGAGAATATAGAAAGAGAATGTAGTAATTAAATGAGTCAAGTCGAATTCAGAGAGGACTCTATCATTGCATTTGATCAACAGAAGAAGAGTATGCATTTATCAAAGCTACAGATATATTTTCAAAACAAACTGTAAACCCAATCGAAGGTGGAGAAAAGTCTCAGAGTGATGAAAGGTGAGAAATGGGAAAACAGCAATATACGATGAGATTTAATTTAGATAAATGTAAGGTAATACACAGAGGGGTTGCCAAGAGAAAGAAACAAATTGAAGAGTATTGGTCAGAGAATACCATTTGGAGATTAACTATGGATTATTATGGGAGAGAATTTTTGCTACATGACAGTGAAGTAAAAACTAAATGAAATATATCTTGTAGTGAATGAAGAGGATTATTAGGTTTTGATCCAGATACCCAGAGTTTATTTTTAGCAAACTAATCATTTTTAAAACAATAATAATTTTAATAGCCACAAGTTATTGAATACACACTAGACATTGTATTAAATTATCTAGTATTGAACACTCATGTAAATTTGAAGTATTGTTATTATCTTCATTGTACTGATGGGATATTAGATTTAGAGATGTTAAGTAATTTTTCAGGGTTAAAACAGCTGTATTAAGTAGTGGAACAAAAGTGATATAAAAGTTGAAAACTTACAGCATAAAATTTAATAAAAGAAAATAAAAAGAAGCATACAAAAGCATTGGATATTAACAGGTAGGAATAAACGGTTTTAGTAAAATATGATTTTCACAAGTGATAATATTTGCTAACATACATTGGGCATTAACTATGTGCTACATACCATTTTCCATACTTCACTAGTTTCTATTTATTTACTCCTCAAAAGTCATATGTGTTAGAATTATTATTCCATTTTGAAAGTTAGGGACACTGAAGCAGGGAACAATGGTCTAACCAGTCTTGGTCATACAGCTCGTAAGTGGTAGAGCTGAGATTTGAACCTAGCAATCCCACTCTTAGCTCCAGGAACAGTGCTAGTTACCAATATAACAGTGTTATATTGATTCTAGTATTGGGAAAAGGGGGTAAATGTAGAGTAGAATACAACTAATGCAAGAACATGGGAGTTATTGAAAAAGGACTGTGCCTGGTACATAGTATAATTATTAACAAATATTAATTATTAAATACATAGAAAATAACCTAAATGAGTTAGGTAAAGTTTGGAATCAACATTCACTCATGGAGAAAATAAAAATAATGAACCAATGGGCTATATTTCTTCCTTCACTGACAAAAGTTACTGAGGACAGAAAATATGTTGGTTACTCTTCTGGTTTGAGGGATACATTTTTGAAACAGACAGAAATGGTCCTGTCATCACAGACCTTATATCCCAGAAAAGTAGGAAATAATATTTCACCAAGGCTCAGATATTTACATTTTTATTCCTGATTTTATTCCTCTGGTTAGTTTTAAATCAAAACATAATTACAAAATATAAAGTTAAATCCACTATAGGCCAAGAATAATTAAAAGATGCAATTTTAACTTAAAAACTTTTCTTTACATAAATATTGGTTTATGGAAGTAAATAATAATATCTTAAAAAATGAATATAACTCAGACTTCATTTTAGGTTCCCAGAGCTTTGAGACTTAAATTAAACAGATTTGAACATGATGTTCGATTCAATGCCATATATTTTGCTGGTCACATCATGTTCTGAGCTTGGAGTCTACTTAACAGGACCAATGTTTGGATCACACAGCCATCTGTGTGCATATTGTCCCAATTCCAAGCTATTCTTTGTCGCTTCCAGAACACATTTACTCACTTCTTCAACCCTTCCACCCCCTTTTCAGCTTTAGGTCCACCAAGGTTTACACTAAGATTCATTATTGAATCTGCTTAACGAAAAGCTACCCTATCAGTTGAGGTGAAACAGCGGTAGCTTTAACTTTTCTGCTTTTGTTTCTTTGTTTCATTTTCATCTTTCTCTCTCTGCCATCTTCATTTGTGAGGACAAGGATTTGGTATTGACATACATTTCTCAGGAGTTATGAATTACAACACTTTTCTTCAAAATTAGAGTTTGTTTTTATTTTAAATGTTTTATTTTTCTACTAAGTGAGAAAAAATGGGAGGAAGAATTATAGTAAAATGTATAATTTCATACATATTTCTAAATTTCTAAATATCCCTGGGAGAAGACCTCTGGAAAAGCAAGTATTTCACCAGACAAGAAATTTACAAATGATTAAGTAAAACATTTAGAGCACACACTAACAGTGGCCAGATGAAGGCTTGAAAAATATGAGACCCTGAAAGACTGAAAATAGCAAGATTCAAAGGAATTCCATGTTTTCTACTTTCCCCTGTTTGTAAGTCCCTCTCTGGCACTAAAGAAAAACACATTAAATCATTCAGTTCAGTGAAATGTAACACTGCAAATGGTAATAATGTGTAGATGTAGTCCAAAAATCAAACTGAATTATAGTCAAAGCAAAAGTTTCATTACATGAAAGAGTTTAACTATGGAAATCAATTAATGGAGCAGCTAAATCCAGCCCTGGGTCATGTGAATCAAATCAAATAGCCTCTGGGTGTGTGTGTGGGTGTGTGTGTGCGCAAGCATGTGCACATAAATTAAAAATGATCTTCATACAACAGAAATGACTCCACTAAAAGCTGTTTAAATACTGGGATTGCAAACAAATACTTTAGGACACTATTTTGCTTTCTGTTTTATAAAAGGAAAAGTCACAAGAACAAAAAACTATACCACAGATTTTGAGAAATATAAAATCTTGTTAGGAAACAGACTAGTACACATCAGAAGCATTTTGGTGCATTTCTTTTGAGCTATTTTGCAATGAATGGATGAATATTTATGGGTTTCAAAAATCTCTATGTTTATTTTTCATACTTTAATCAGGAGTATACTAAACAAATTTCACAACCTGTATTATATTGCTATTGATCAATCTAATCACGCCAGTTTAATATTCAGGTAACAATCAGAATTTGCACAAACGCTGAACCTGTATTCATTACAAGCATTTTATTTTATTTTTTGAATATTTATTTATTTGAGAGAGAGAGAGTGTGCAAGCAGGGGGAGCGGCAGAAGGAGAGGGAGATAGAGAATCCTCAAGCTGACTCTCCACAGCCTGGAGCCCGATGCAGGGCTCTATCCTAGGACCCTGAAGTTATGACCTGAGCCAAAACCTGAGTTGGATGCTCAACCTACTGAGCCACCCAGGTGACCCCATAGTCAGCATTTTAAAATGACACTATCATACTGTGTAGAGCACATATAATTCATTTTATTATTCTTTTTAGTGTAATAAATATCATATAGTAATGTGCAAATTCATCACTACCGATTTTCCCTTATTTTATATGTCTCTCCAAAAAGAAATTAAAAAGTCAAAATTAATAATAATGTTTAACACTCCTGACACATATCATCAAGTTACTTTCATAAAAGAAAACTAAATTATACAAAGATTATATATATCTATATACATAAAAATTCTGTTACTGTTTTCACATTTTAATACTTTTATAATTTTATATATGAAACATTCAGTGCATAATTTTTGTAATACGTGGGAAAGAATCATAAAAAGAAGACTGTATATAAGAAAAATTGCCCATTATTTACCTGGAAAAAATAAAAATACTAATTTGAAAAGATATATGATTCTCTGTGTTTATTGTAGGATTATTTACAACAGCCAAGACATGGAAGCAAACTATGTGTCTTTAAAAGATAAATGGATAAGGAAGATGTGTTATATACACACAATAGAATATTAGCCACCCCCCCCCCAAAAAAAAGAATGAGATCTTGGCATTTGCAACAATGCAGATGGACCTAGAGTGTATTATGCTAAATGAAATAACTCAAACAGAGAAAGACAAATGCCTTATGATTTCACTTGGATGTGGAACCCAAAAAAACAAACAAAGCAAACAACTAAAAAACAGAGACTCACAAATACAGAGAACCAACTGATGGTTGCCAGAGGGTGGGGATGGTAGGCAAAATAGGCAAAGGGGATTAAGAGGTACAAACGTCAAGTTATAAAACAAATGTCATGGGGATAAAAAGTACAGCATAGGGAATATAGGCAATAATATCGTAATTAGTTTGTATAGTGGTAGAAACTACATCTATCTTGGTGAGCATTTTGTAATGTATATAATTGTCAAATTACTGTTTTGGGTACTTGAAACTAATATAAAATTGTATGTCAAATATACTTCAATTAAAAATTAGAAAAAGTTAAGTTTACCCATAATCCCACACTGAAATATTTTTATACACATACCAAATAATTATATAATGAGATCTAAATTATGCTAAATATGTGTGCATGTATATATAGACATTTAAAAATATGCATATTTAGTAGCATAAAACATACAAGGATAATGTTATATCTGCAGGCTTCTAGACTTCTCAACAATAAAGTAGTAGGCATATATTTGTATCATCCATATTTCTTCATCCTTTTTAATAATCGTACTGTGTTACATTCTATAGATATAAAATACTTATGATTTATATAGTCAACCTCACAATTTTGGTATCTTTGTCATTTCCATCTCTATTATAATTTATTCTAAATAAATCATAAGTTGTGTACAAGAGACAAGTTGATATTTAATAAATTGATTATTTTTAGAAAAAAATATCTAGAAGTAGAATATGTCAAACAAAATTTGTAACAAATTAAAAGTTTTAATTCATATTTTAAATCTGACCTGTCAAAACGAGTACCAATTTTCAATTTAATAAATTGGACAAAAAAATGTGTGCTGCTCTGGCCCTGCTGACAGTATTATCATTAAACATACATACACACCTTGACAATTAAAGAGGTGAAAAAATGTCAGTCGTGGTTTAATTTGCATTTCATCATTATTTATATTACAATAAAATAATAAATATGTGCAGTTGCCTAATTAATTATAATAATTAAATATTTGAAGCAAACAAGATGTGTGTATATATATATTATATATATCAGTGATATAGCACTTCTTACACATTACTTTGCTTGCCATTTTAATTTCACCACATCTTTCAAAAATATTGTGTTTCTCTCTTACAAAAATATTTTAATAATACACTTCTGCAGGATTTTTCCTCATATTGTTACTATACTCTTATGGATAAGATAATAGGAAATATTTAATTATATTGTTGATACAGTGAATCGTAGTTTTCTTTCAGTGTATTTTCTGAATGTTTATTGCATTACAATCAAGAATAGTACTGTTTGTGTATTCTTGAACTCAAAAGCCTTCTCAATTAAACACTTTTTAATTGAGATCTTCCGGTTTTTTAGATACACAATTACATCATAATTGAATTTTTTTATCATTGTTTTTTACTGATTTTATTACCCTCATTATGGTTAATTAATTTAAAAATACACAAATTACAGAAGTCATGAACTACTTCATTTCATGCAGCACTAGGGCTTGTTGGGAAGCATTTATGTCACTAGATACAGCTATATATATTCTGTTCATACTACATCCTTTTTAATATGTTATAAGTTAAGTGTATGGAAACAGGAAGCAACTAATATGAGTAGGAAAAAAAAATATGGTTTGCTTGAGAATGTTTTCTTCACTTTCCTGGAATAGAAAGAGGAATTTTGCTTTTTCCATGTATTATAAACTCTATTATGAAATAAACTCTATAGGAATAATAGGTCATTCAGATTCTTGAATATGTACATTCATGATTTCATCAAATGTGGGAAGCTTTTGACCATTACTTCTCTAAACATATTTTCTGCCCCTTTTTCTCTCTCTCTTTCTGCAATTCTCATAATGCCTATTTTGGTGTGTCTGGTGTTGCCTTAAACTGTGATCATTTTTCTTCATTCTTTCTTATTTTTCCTTCATAGTCTGGGGGATTTTAATTGCCCTATCTTCAAATTTGCTATTCCTTTTTTCTTCCTGCTAAAATCTTCTATTGAACTTCTCTGGTGATTCAAGATCAGATTGTGAAAATTTTTCCCTTCATCTATTTTACTTTTCAACTACAGAAGTTCTAATTGTTTTCTATTTATAAATTCTATCTCTTACTGATATTTCCTACTTTTTCATACATCATTCTCCTGACTTCCTTCTATTTCTTTCTTCATGGTTTCCTTCAGCTCTTTGAGCATCTTTCAAGTAGTTAATTTAAAGTCTTCATCTAATAAATCTAATGTCTGAGCTTCTTCAGAGATTCCTGACATTGTGTTTCTTTCTATGAATGGGATTTTTTTCATGTTTCTTTTGGTATTTTATAATTTTTTGTTGAGAAGTGGATATTTTTAATATTGTAATATGGTAAGTCTGTAAATCCCATTCTCCTCTCTTTCCAGAGATTACTGGTGTTATTTATTAAGGGCTGCATTGGTCTATTTGTTTAGCAACTTTTTGAATACCATCCCCCCCACCCCCAGCCAAAGACTGTATTTTTTATCATGTGTGATCACTGAAATCTTTGTTCTGTAATCTGTACAGTCAGAATAAAACAAGATGTCTTCTATTTCTTTAAATTATTTTTACAAAGGCTATCTAGGAAGCCATTTGAGCCAACCTATGCACCAACTCCCCAGTGAACCAACAGGCAAATTAACATGCTACTTCTGATCTCTATAGGATAACATTCATATTGTCAACACTCACCAGCAAGCCACACCAGGAATATGTGCTGTTATTCACACAGTAGCTACCCACCCTGGAACTTGGTAATAGGAAGGGTAGCTACTATGTGAAATGACAAAATTCCTCACACTTTACCAGCCTTTTTATTTATCAAGCATTCTCCTGGACACTACAGTTATTTGATTGGAATCCAGAGGCCTGAAATAGTTGATTCTAATAACTCTTTCAAAATCATCAATAATTGTTTTAGTGGCAGAACCTTTTCTGGGAGCTTCCTATTGCACCATCTTCTGTGATATTCCAGGGGCAATTTTGAAATGAATAATGAAAAACAATCAATAGGGATGTCTAAAAAAACTGAAATTCATAAAAGTAATGAAAGTTTAGAGGAAATTGGAGATTAAAGAGAATGAACTGAAGAGAAGAAGTAATTTGATGAAACAGTCTAAAACTCCAAAGAGCAATAAAAGAACTGTGAAAAGCATGAAGAATACCAAATGATCAGGAAACAACTTCAAGTTTAGAGTCTGTCCTTAAGTGGCTGAGTGATTTTGACATGCCATTTAATATTTTCAAACTCTGTTTCTTTATTTGTAGAATAAAGGCATTATGATTTCTGTAATTCTTTTCAACTTTAAAATCTTGAAATTTAAATACATAAAAATAAAAAGTATTAAATGTTTTAAAGTTTTCATTTTGAATCATGCCTTACTGCAACCTATAATGCACACATAATGCGTACATAAAAACATGATATTCCATGTAAATAAGTTACAGAAATAGTTTTACTATTAATCATACACTATTCAACATTTGTTGAACATTTACTATGCAGTACTTGGTGCTAGTCACATAAAATGATTAGTCTTTTCAGCTCAAAGACGAGACAAAAGTGGTCTGCATTTTTCCTCCCCCAATTTTCAACCCTTTTGTTTTATGGAAAGAGAGCACTGTTTTTCCCAAGCAACAGCCTGTGTTGTGATAACTTGGAATCTGCTATATAAGTTGCGGGATATTCTTAGGCATAGATTTTCATTATTTAACACAGATGATCTGCAAGAAACACATTAATAAATTCACATTTAAGATATGCAAAATGAGTGTAATTTTGGCCAATTCTTTTGTAGTGCATTAAATACTGAATTTCTATAGAATACAATTATAAAAACTTATGTTAATTTGTACATTTGTATTCTTGTATTTTTATAATGCATATAACATGTTACTAAATGCAAAAGATTTCTACTTCAAATATATGTTTTAATTACATATTCAATTATATATTCTATTAACAATGATGTGATTTGGAACTTATTTCTTTTTCAAGTTTTAGTTCATTGTTTCCTCAAAAATAATGCAAAAATTCTAAACCAATAAACTATGATGAGGCATATTCTTTATATATGGTATTAAGGCTGAATTAAGCTTGCATTCATTTGGTTTGCCTCTTTAGAATGTAATTTAAAAGCAACTACCTTTTTTTTTAAAGACTTTATTTATTTATTGAAGAGAGAGAGAGTGCACACAAGCAGGGGCAGAGGGAGAGGGACAAGCAGACTCCCCACTGAGTAGGGAGCCCAATGTGGGGCTCAATCCCGGGACCCTGGGATCATGATCTGAGCCAAAAGCAGACACTTAACCAACTGAGCCACCCAGGCACCCCCAAAAAAGCAACCACCTTTTAAAACTACAAAAAGTACCTTTATTCTACAGGCTGTTTCAAGTTTCATGAATATTTGATCAAATGCATATGTATGATTTGATGCATTTTGATGCATCAAAGCATCAATAAAGGAAAAAAATATGAACTTTAAGGGGATATTTGTTATTAGTAATTTTAATTTCTATTCATATGGGTGACAAAGATACTTGGAATTCACTGGAATTAATATTTTGCATTTTCTTAAATGTCTTAAATGTTGTTCTCACTCAGAAAAAATCTTAAATGTGTATCAAAACATCTTCCTGACATAACTTTCACAAGTAAAACTAAACCAATTGTTTTTTTTCTAAAAAGAAAAAAAATTATTTTAATATCTGATGATAAGAATTGAGAAGAAACTTGTAAATTATAGTTTTATCATCTAGTACAAAATCAGAACAAGTTTTAGGTAAAACATGGTGTGAATTTACAAACAATACAGGTTTCCCTGTTATCCAAAAAGTACAACACACCTATAAAACCTTTCATAAACCAAAGTGACAAAAAGCTAGAGTAGCCCCCACTTTCCGAAGTGTTAGGTCACTTCACTTTCACAAAAGACCTACATTAGTATAGTAATGGCTTTTTTTCATAAAAGTGAAAATCTTTTTGTGGTTTCTTTCAATCAGCAAAAGCAAGTACTAAAGCAGGTCTTTTGTAAAAGTGATGTGGCCTGATGCGAAGTTTCAGAAAGGGGGAGATACCTGTAATCACTCTGTATTTTCATAGTGAACATTTATTCTCACAAATGGTAATGCTCTAAGCAAATTCCCCATGTTGTCTTTCTCATTCAAATGTAAGTTAAAGATTTTATCGTATGAGCAGGTGGTTAGAGGACTATGATTTGACTTAAATAGTTGTGAAGTGATTCATTTCGATACGATATTCACACTATGTTTGAATACTCTGTGTATGAAATAACCAACTGTTATGCCACAGTTCAAAAATGGTTTTATGTTTCAAGGCTTGGTATAAGAAATAGTTGTAATGGGGTTTGGATTGATATTATACATGCGTTACCTACATATAAATATGTTAGTATGCTTACTTAAAATGATGTATTTTATAGGATATTGCATGAGTTATTCATACCATAGTATATTATATACTTGCTTAGTACATATTTAAATTATGTTGCAAAGTAGGCAGAAATATATTCTGAAGTTGGTGGTACTAGTGGAGTCTTGAAAAGTTGACCATGGCATTCTCCTACTTAAAACTATTAATGGTTTCCCTTGATTTACAAAATAAAATATCAGCTACTTTATACCATAGGAATTAATTGTTGCGTGACACTCAGGATGCAAATAAAATCACTTTGAAATTTAAAAATCTCTTGGAGTCAAATGAAAGTTTAAGTCTGCCTGCAGCGATGAGGACAATAGGAACATTAATTTCATAGTGATAATCATTTTTTTTTTATTATCAGGTCAAACAAATTCATTTGAAGTCTATTTGAAGTTGCCTCTTGCAACATTTCGAATTCNCAAGTCTGCCTGCAGCGATGAGGACAATAAGAACATTAATTTCATAGTGATAATCATTTTTTTTTATTATCAGGTCAAACAAATTCATTTGAAGTCTATTTGAAGTTGCCTCTTGCAACATTTCGAATTCCTCAGCCCCATTCTTAGTCGTGGAGTCTTTTAGGAGCCTCATGGACATAGCAATTTATTAGTGGCCATTTATCTACGGGCAGTCATACAGTCATCCCCAAAAGAGGAATGCCACCCCAGAGTGTCGTTGTAGAGTAAACTCAAGATCTTCTACACTTTGCATTTTATTTTTTGTGACATCCTAGAATGAGAGAATGAAATCAATCCTGCTGATTATCAGCCTGTGTTAACAACCATAGATATGACTGGCTGCAAAGGTAACAAACATTTTTCCCCCAGGCCACCCCCACTGTAGAATGCTAAAACAGCTACCTTCTATTGAGTGATTTCTTCTGTCATACGACTGATGTCTTCAGATCCACCTTGCTGTTCTGGCTTCCATTAAAAAGATACAAAACTTAACTCCACTTCCTCCAGTCCTTCCCCAGAAAAACAACTGATACATAATTGGTATGGACTGAATTGTGTCCTCAATTTATATGTTGAAGCCCCAACCTTCAGTACTTCAGAATGTAAGTGTATTTGGGGACAGGCATATAAAAAGGATAAATACATTGAAATGGGGCCATTAGGAAGAGTCCATAGTCCATTATGACCTGTGTCCTTACAAACAGAGAGAGAGGTGCCAAGGACGTGCATACACAGAGTTGACGACTGTGTGAGGCCACAGGGACAGAGAGCCATCTATAAACAAGGAGAAAGAACTCAGGAGAAGCCAAACCTGCTGACACCTTGATCTTGGAATTCTAGCCTCTAGANTGAAATGGGGCCATTAGGAAGAGTCCATAGTCCATTATGACCTGTGTCCTTACAGAGAGAGAGGTGCCAAGGACATGCATACACAGAGTTGACAACTGTGTGAGGCCACAGGGACAGAGAGCCATCTATAAACAAGGAGAAAGAACTCAGGAGAAGCCAAACCTGCTGACACCTTGATCTTGGAATTCTAGCCTCTAGAACTGTGAGTAAGTACAATCCTGTTGTATAAGGCACCCAGGCTGTGCTCTTTTGTTATGGTAGCCATGGCTGACGATGTTCTTCCTTGTTGCAGCAAGTTAATAAACCTAAGTTTGTTTGACTACAGGTTTCTTCCGGTAGACTTTATCCGGTGGGCTTTACCACCCTATTCCTGAGGTTCAAAAGCATCATTAGGGTCGGGTAATGCCTCTTGAAACAAAAACCCCATCTCTCTCTCTCCCTTCAGTTGAAATAGTTTTATTCCCTCCACATGTGTGGACCTTTATAACAATAACCTTTTGATGAGTTGCCTTGTGGGACNGTTCTTCCTTGTTGCAGCAAGTTAATAAACCTAAATTTGTTTGACTACAGGTTTCTTCTGGTAGACTTTACCCGGTGGGCTTTACCACCCTATTCCTGAGGTTCAAAAGCATCATTAGGGTCGGGTAACGCCTCTTGAAACAAAAACCCCATCTCTCTCTCTCTCCCTTCAGTTGAAATAGTTTTATTCCCTCCACATGTGTGGACCTTTATAACAATAACCTTTTGATGAGTTGCCTTGTGGGACACTGACTCTCATTGGCATTACTCTACTTTCCGAGCAGGAAATAGGCTCTGGAAATCTCAGACTCCGTGTTGCTGAACCACTTATAGAGGTTACATACACTTTTTAATATATAATATTAAATGTATTAAATGAATGATGAATCCATAGGACAGACCTTCATAAATTGTAAGTTAATTTTTCAATTATCTGCTATAATATTAAAATTTATAATATATAAAATGACCCAGCTCTGCCTTCATTTCAGTCATAGATCTTCCCCTTCTTTGAACTTGAAAATGTATTATTTCCTTTATATAGTAAGAGGAAAAATAAATAAAAGCACAAAAAGTTTTCATAACAAATAAATCTCTGTATTTTATCCAACCCTAATTTTCTAAGCATATTCAATCACAAAAAAAATTTTTTTTTTGAACATAGTATTAAAACCCTATGAAAAGCACTACTGTAATTTTAAAATAAATCTTGGAAATACTGATTGCTAGCTCTTGTCAAAGTTTTATTACAAACGAGATAGGGACTAATGTCTGAAAAAGACAATTCAAGATTTCTTTTCTGATAAACAATTTTTATAGGCAGACAAGATGATTAAAAACGCTAGTAAACTAGGTGCCAAGAAGAAAAAGAAAAGAATCTTGGCTCATTACAGACTGATGTTTACTTAGACAGTTTAAAGACAAATTCTGTCAGAATCAATTGTTTAACTCAATTTTCGGTAATGCTACCTATTGTTAATCATATCACATGACAAAGTCCCCACAGACACACACACATTCTCTCTCTCAGGTCTGAGACCATCTTCTTTCTCAACATGATACACTAGAGGTTTGTTTTTCTGTGCTTTTGTTCATGCTGTTGTGTCTGGCACTTTCTTATCTACCTGTTTTTTTTTTTTTTCAGGCATTACTTAGTCTTCAAATAGTAATCTATCCCTTGTAGAAGACTTCCTCTAACTTCAGATATATTTAAATATTGTATTATATTTCAAAATTATATTATTTGCAATAATCTTTCCCAATAAATGATGCATTCCTCAGATACAGGTATAATATCATATGTATATTTTCAACTCTATATTCATATTTATAAATTAACTTACATAAAATTTATATTTATATTTCTAACTCTACATCAAGCACAAAGTAGACAAATATTAAATGAATGTTGAGTTAAACCTGTTTGTGACAACCAAATAGAGAAGATGAAAAATATTTTATTTTTATGAAGTATGGGAAAGGGAAATTTTCTTTCCTACAAAAAATATATTTATATGTATTTTTAGCAAAATAAAACAAAAACTAACAGAAAATATATTAATTTTGAAAGAAAAGAGTGGTCTTGAAGTAAGAAAACTGAAGGGACTCCATTTTAGAAAGGCTTTATCTCTAATTGCTGGACCCCATTTACTCATGTTCCGTAGTTTGCCTCTGAATAAGCCAAAGAAGCTATGTTCCCACTTCAAAGGGGAAGCAAGAATCTTAGTCATTCTCTGAGATTTGTCATAGGCCCCAAACACCTAATAATACCTAAGAAGAGCCAGATCCCAAACATGTTTCAGAACATTAGCATCAGACAAACCTGGGCTGATGCTGGCGTCAATACCCCTACCTTCCATAATTTATGGAAAAATACTCATTGTTCACCTGATACTCACTTTTTTTTAAAAGATTTTATTTATTTATTTCTTTGACAGAAAGAGAGACAGTGAGAGAGGGAACACAAGCAGGGAGAGTGGGAGAGGGAGAAAGAGTCTTCCCNAACCCCTACCTTCCATAATTTATGGAAAAATACTCATTGTTCACCTGATACTCACTTTTTTTAAAAAAAGATTTTATTTATTTATTTATTTGACAGAAAGAGAGACAGTGAGAGAGGGAACACAAGCAGGGAGAGTGGGAGAGGGAGAAAGAGTCTTCCCCCTGAGCAGGGACCCCGGGACCATAGGACTATGACCTGAGCCGAAGGCAGACACTTAACAACTGAGCTACCCAGGTGCCCCCTGATACTCATCTTTGATTGGACCCTATCATGGATTCCTGAAGAAACACATACCTTAGATCCTTTTCCAATATAAACCCCTAGCCCTAAGCAACAAGACTTACTCTCCATTCCTTTCCAAGTCTCCCAGGCCCTCCATCTGCTATTCTCCATCTGTCACTCACCCTATTCAATAAACTCTGTTTCACTTTTTCTGGCTTGCATTTGATTTCCATCCTGCATGAAGCCAAGGACCCTCCTGGCAGGTCCTGTGGGACCCTCCTCTGGATCCTCAAGCCCAGCCTGCCTGCATCAGCCTCATCAGGAAATCATAGGGAAAAAATGTACAATATCAATAGAAATATCTATGTTTTAAATTGACCTAAGATTCCGTTGGAAAGGACAATAAGCACAATATTAGGAACCCATGAAGGAAATTCATTTTTTGACCTGAGGTCAAAAGGTCTTAGTCTGAATTCCAAGTCTGTGCCTGGACTGCTTTTGCTCTGTGATTTGGTCAAATCCCATCTTTTGAATTTTAGTTTACTCACTTAAAAATAATAAAAGAACACCTGTTTGCCAATTTTCTTTACAGGTTTACTGTGAATACCAAAATTTAAAAGGTATGTAAAAGACTTTATCATTACAAAATATTTNAAAAATAATAAAAGAACACCTGTTTGCCAACTTTCTTTACAGGTTTACTGTGAATACCAAAATTTAAAAGGTATGTAAAAGACTTTATCATTACAAAATATTTTTTAAGTTTTGGTTTAATGATGATTATAATAGTAACTATATTTTAATAGAGGTGAAAGGATTCCACTTTTTACTCTTTTTTTTTGATAATAGGTTTATGGAGCTATTTATCATGAATCATTGACTTTATGTCCGTGAGTTGGGTTTAATTTAGAATCAAACATGGATTAAACCCCCCCCCCAAAAAAATCTTATTTCACTGGCACCTGTTGAGGCTTAACCAGCCACATCTATAAAATCATTAGGGTAAAACCAGTAGTTTAAGAATGAACATGTATTAGCTTATAGAAGTATAAGGAACTTAGGGTGCCTAGGTGGCATAGCGTGTTAAGCGTCCCACTCTTGGTTTTGGCTCAGGTCGTATCTCAGGGTCCTGAGACGGAGCCTCACATTAGGCTCCCTGATCAGTATGGAGTTGGTTTGAGAGTCTCCCTCTCCCTCCACCCCTGCCGCTCTCTCTCTCTCAGTCAAATAAATAAATAAATAAATCTTAAAAAAAAAAAAGTATAAGAAACTCAAAATAAGCAGATATCTGGAAGGCAATAGTTATTCCATTTTATAGGTAGAAAAGATTTTATCTTTATTATTTATTATTTAATAAAATTATTGAAATTTAAAAGCAGAAATAACTTATTATTATTTAAAAAATAGATTGAGAAAGAGTTATCTAAAAATGTTACTGACTTATCTAAGCTTGAAAAAATAATTAGTGCTAGAAAAATTTGGAAACTAAATATCTGATTGCCAATCTAATCCTTTTTCATTAGAATAACCCTTGTTATGAATGAGGGGGAAATTAGTAGGGGATATTACTGGATATTTGCTAAAACTGAGGTGTTTCTTCTGCTTTCATTCTTCTAAATGTATGTATCATTTAAAATAATATTTTTATATTTGATATGGTTTACACGTATTTGTGCACTCTAGCAAAAATGTGTATTTAATGAATTTTTTTGGAAATCATAGTTATCACATCCTAAAAAAAATCTGAATGAATTAGCTTATTTAAATTAATAAACTAATATCATTATCCAGGATAATCCAAATCTTGGATTCTGAACAAGGCCTTCAAAATTAGTCTTTGCAGTCTGAAATCATTTCATTAGCAATATCAAACAGATAATCAAGCAATATTTCACTAAAAGGAGACATGAAATAATAGTAAATTATCTACACACACAATTACTAGTCTTCAATCCTTAAATTAATATTACTTTTACAGATTGTAGTTCATTCTACAATATTACTTATTTTACTATATATCTATTCTAATGCATTTATTTAACCAAAACATCATCTCCACAAAAAATTAATTTGTCTCTTTATATAAATTAATTTGTTCAGAGAGAAATACCTTTCTAGAAATACAAATTGAGTATAATTACCAATAGTTACATGATACTTTTCACTTCTCAAGCAAGAAATTTAATTTTCACACATCAGAAGAACATTGTATTGAAATGAATTTTAAACCTAATTTCTTGTCCAAATTCCTATTATAGAAGCAAGACATGCATTATTGAAAAAAGCATGTTTATGCAGTTAATGACTCAGTTATTCTATTACTAATAAATTTGTAAATTATGACAATACATTTATTAGAAGATATATGATTTGGAAATGAGAAAATACTATAAAACTTTGAAAATATTTCACTCAGGGCACCTGGGTGGCTCAGTGCATCAAGTGTCTGACTCTTGGTTTCAGCTCAGTTCATCTCAGGGTAGAGAGATCAAGCCCTGAATTGGGTTCTGTGCTCATTGCGCAGTATACTTGGGATTTTCTCTTTTCCTATTCCCCTCCCCAGGCCCTTGCACACATGCACTCTCTCAAAATAAATAAATAAATCTTTAAAAAAAGAAAGAAAGAAAATGTATTTCACACATTACAAATGCCTCAATGGCATAACATTTTTTAAACCATAAAGGTTGAAGTATGTACTACATACAATACTTCTATATATATTAACTTAACTTATTAATGAAAATGAAAAAAAAAATAATGTTTATTCCAAGATCTTACTTCAAAGTTTTCTCATCAAACCTCACTAATGTCATTATACCAAATATAGTGATTTATGAAAATATTTAATTTGCTAACATATCGTATTCTTCAGTTTTTGTAAATTTAATTTTATCACACAATGGAGAACAAGCATTACTAATTTTTAAATGATGATTAAAATAAAAGAATATATTCCATTGTATAAATGGAAAAGATAAATACCATTTCTGATGATATTTGGTCTTTAGACAGTGGCTTTGTTTCATTGATACTTGGGGTTTAAACCTGATAACATTGAAATAGAGACAAAAGATAAAAAAAGAAGAAGAAAACAATAGAAAGTAATATATACTCATTTCCCCCACAGTGCCACATTTCGAGTTTTGTCAAGGTATACTTAATCAATTACAGAACTTTAATGCCTGCCTGTAAAATTCCAGACTGTAGAAAGCTGACCTGAGCACATATTATTTCAATGTGGAATTTTACAGCTGGAAGAGAAGTTAGACATTTTCTATCTCCTTCTTTAACACTTCAACACAGAAGGCACCCAGAATTCAGAGGCAGAGAAAAGGCTGTAACTCTCGTTTCCCTTATAATACGTCTATATCTCTCCACTACATGTTTTTACCCTTGTCTACTTGAGAAATCTATAAGACCTCTCAAAGTTTAAGCTTATATAAAATAATTAATCCTTTGCATTGCATAACTTCTTTACTTAGAATTCATGTTAAATAAGAGGTATTTGTATTACAGTGTATATTTGCACTCAATAGCTCCTAAATTACCCTCCCCTTTAAGAGAATATTTCCATACTTAATGCGTCCTTAGTTATACTCCAATACATTGAAGATATTAACAACAACAACAAAAAATCAAAATAAGAAATCCACAAAAAACTTGAACAAGTGTAAGCCCTGAGTCAGAGGGAAGCAATTCTATTGTTGAATGTCCCCTTTAAAGCTATTTCACGCCTTCTCTTCATTTAGAGACTGTATTTCTTACATTATAAGGTCATTTACATACATTTTTTAAGTTTTCAAAAAAACCCTCATCATTTTATGTTTGCTTCCTTTGTGTGGCTATGACTTTGTTTCTAATGTTTTCCCTCATTTCTAATGATTTTTTTTTAAATTTTTGTAACTGGGGAAAGGGAGATGAATTATAGTAGAATGAAAGAAATAGTTTCATGTTATTACTTGCCTACCAGACACAAACATGATGCCAATTCTAGATCTATGGAAATATATATTAGGAGTATTTCTTCTAAATAGATTTTTTCATATGTTAAATTTACATAAAACTATGTACAATATTACACAAAATATTTAGGAAACGTCAAATGCAAAATAATGCTGATAATTTGCTAATTTGCTTTTTCTTAGTGCATTTATCACAACTGCTATATCATTTAAATATATGAAAAATCCAGTATGCATTGATGATTTATAATCTATAGTGGCAAAAATTTGCCACTGTTTTACCTCTAACACATCTGTTGCTATTTTTCATAACATAGCTTAAACAATTTTAGTTGGCCTAAGGCAACTTTTATTTTATAAATACAAATTTATTCCACTTTTATTATTTTACATATACTAACTTAATTTTTAACATATTTCATAGGAATTTTTAAAGCCCCATTTTGATCCACAATTTTAAAGACCTAGATAAATGAAATATAAATTTGGAGAAATGAATCCCACTTTTAATATAATCTAAGTGTGTCATAAAATTATTTATTTATTTATTTATCAAATGAATTATTTAAATTTTATTAGCTTCCATTTGTTAAAAGGCTTTTCATGGAATACATGCCAAGAAAAGATAAGAACTCAACAAGAGATACAATAAATTCTCAAATACATATGACATAAATGTGATATTGAATTAGAAAAGTAAAAATGTTGATTATATTTCATTGATTTATTTTTGAACCTCTAGAGTGGAACAGGAAGCAGAAAACAATGTTAGCATCGTACAATATGAGAATAGTAGTGGCACTAGGAGTAAAGGCCATTTCAATACTATCTGTTTCCAAAACTTTCAATATTCTAAGTCATATACTTTTTTAGATATAATGAATACTTGAAAATTATTTGCTTACCAGCATATCAGTTATGGTTAAATAGAAAACCTAGCTCAAAATGGCTTGAACAAAAAAATAGGAATAAGTGCTTTATTTTATTTTATTTTTTTGTAAGTTAACAGATATTTTTATTCCCATGCTGAACAATACAAGCGGTTTATTCTTCTCATTCCTCTCCAGCACATGTGTTATTGTCCTCCAATATATAAGTTGCATCTTGAATGGTTTTTGTATTTTAACCTCAAATTAAATGCTATTATTGTTTTTCAGACAGTGTTTAGCTTGAATATGCCCAAATGTTTGCTGTTTCCTTGCATCATAGATCTTATTACTGGGATTATTTTTTTCCAAAAGTACTTTCTCTATACATTTATTTTATGAGAATATATTCATAATCTAATCATTGTTTATGTATATAAATATTCCTTAATTTCAGCTGGGAATAAGTGCTTTATACAAGGCACTGGTTTAGCTCTAGTTGTTACTTGTTCAAAGGTCCCAAACTATATTATCAAACTAGGTTTATTTATTTCATCTTATGGCTCTCCCTTTGGCTATATTATCTGCAATATCAGGCAGTGTCAGCAGCTCCAGACTAATATTAGTGTTAAAGGATCCAAGAGAAAAAGAACATTTGTTTTACCCAAAGAAAATGAAAGCGCTAATTCAAAATGATACATGCACCCTTATGTTCATTGCAGCAATATTTACAATGGCCAAGATATGGAAACAACCTAAGTGTCCATCAACAGATGAATAGATAAAGAAGTTGTGGTACATATACACAATTTTATTCAGCCGTAATAAAGAGATCTTACCATTTGTGACAACATGGATGGATCTAGAGGGTATTATGCTACATGAAATAAGTTGGACAGAGAACAAATACTGTAAGATTTCATTTACATGTGGAATCTAAAAAAAATAAAACAAGTGAACAAACACAAAGCAGAAACAGACCCATAAAAACGGAGAACTAGTGGTTGCGAGGGGAGTAGGTGGGGGCGGGAAGGGCAAAATAAATTAAGGAGATTAAGAGATACAAACCAAAATAACTAAATCATGGGATTAAAAAGTAGAGGAATATAGTCAATAATATTGTTATACTGTTGTATGGTGACAGACTGTGACTACACACTGTTTGATGCATAGAATTGTCAAATAACTGTTGTGCCCCTAAAATTAAAACAAATAAAACACTGTGTATTAACCATACCTAAATAATAATACATAAATAAATAAAACTGTAGACACTTAAAAAACACCTTGCTTTTCTCCAAATAGTGCAAGAAAAATACCTCGTGTCAATGGTCTTTATTGAGTCATGTTCCCATCACTGTGGAGGAAAAATGCGATCCTCACATGGGCCACACCTGGGTTACTGTTTGCCTCAGAAACTAAGAGTGAGAGAAAAGGCAGCTCCCTGGAACTCCCTTCTTAAAATTTGTCCTAGAAATGCAAATTCTCAGCCATACTTCACACTTATTCAATCAGGAACTCTTTCAGTGAGACTTAGCAATCTGGTTTTTAATACATTATCCAGGTGATTCTGATAGCTGTTCGAATTTGAGAACCAATGTGTTAATATAAAATACGGGTTTTAGAACAAGAAGGATACAGAGATTACGGATGATAAAAATAACAGAAAGCCATAATAATTTCTTCAATAAACTATTTGTGATGTGTAAATATGTATGTGAGTGTGTAAGTGTGGTTTTATTATTAAACAAATAATTTGTTGAGTTACCTGACAGATAATTGAATCCTATATTCATTTATATCAGTCTTCTGCATAAATATTGAACTTTATTTCTACATTACTATAACTTTATTTCTTTAAGATAAATTAAACTCATATGTATTACAGATATGTAAAAATTATGAGACACACTTACCTCCCTCCTTTTGTATTTTCCTAATTATTATTATTTTTTAATGTGGCAAGGAAAACACCTCAGGAATGGCAGTATGAGAGGTCTAGGGACTCCTACCTCACAAAATAACAATAACTGGTAAAAAAAAAAATCATCGTTAAAAAAACGAATGTTTTCGAATTGTCCTAAAGGCATACAGCAAATGGAGATACACTTATTCTATGAGATCAGGAGATCTAAATATCAGTAAAAATGGAGACAGTCTGTGTCATTTGAGCCAAGACCTCTTCCCTCTTTCCTGAACTCATTAAGATGGAAGCTCTACACTGGATATATGCAACAAAGGAACGGTCCCACCTCCCTCCCCAACAAGAATTCTAGAGCTACAGTTGCNGTCTAGAGCTACAGTTGCTTCCTGGGAGAGAAAGGTTGCCATCATTTCTCCTTTCCTTCAGCTCCATAGTAGAGAGGCTGTTTTCCAGACAAGCATGGGTGA